>NC_048225.1:418451-421305 GCF_002007445.2 Ailuropoda melanoleuca
TTCTTTCTTTCTTTCTTTCTTTCTTTCTTTCTTTCTTTCTTTCTTTCTTTCTTTCTTTTCTTTCTTTCTTTCTTTCTTCATGTTTAAAAATAATGCCCCCAGGTAACTCCTATGGTATCATGCTTTAAAGGAAAACCTCAATATTTTATAAATATTTATATTTTTATAGTAATTTTATGGTTTCATTTTATATATGTGTATGTGTAATTTTTTTTAAATTCACCTGATTTATATGTTGATGTTTCCAGACAAGAATGTTATTTAAGAAGGGGCACCTGGGTGACTCAGTCGGTGAAGCATCTGCCTTCGGCTCAGGTCATGATCCCAGGTCTCGGGATCCAGCCCCGAGTCAGGCTCCCTGCTCAGCGGGGAATCTGCTTCTCACTCTGCCGCTGCTGTTCCCCCTGCTTGTGCGCGCTCTCTCTCTCTCTAATAAATTTAAAAAAAATAAAATCTTTAAAAAAAGAATTTTATTGAAGAGATTCAACTGCTTTAAAAGAAAAAAAATTCCCACTTCTCTCGACCAATTAGTGCTCAGAAATGACAGAAAATGACAAACATAATTTCAAATGTATATAGAAATGTGAAGGCAATAGCCTAAGCAGTCCTGAAGAAAAAGAATAACAAAGCCAGAACCCAACACCACCAGCTATTAAATCTTTTCATAAGGCCACAGAGAAAATGATGAATGGGTACGAAGACAGTCCAGCGCATGAGTGGAACAGAGAAGTGAGCCCAGACACCATCGCCTGACTTCGCTCCTAAATGCCATTGCAGTTCAGTGGGTTAGGAATGGTCCTATTGGCATGTAGACCTAGCTCCATTACAGAGAACACACTGCTGGTCACCAGAGGGGAGGGAGGGTGGGGGAACAGGTGACGGGCACGGGGTAGTGCACCTGTCGTGATGAGCACGGGTGATGAATGGACGTGTTGAATCACTACATTGTACACCTGAAACTAATACTACACTGTATATTAACAACATTGGAATTTAAACAAAAACTCACAAAAATATATGTTGAGCTAGGTCAATTGGGTAACCATAAGGAAAAAATAAAATGAGATTTAAAAAATATTTTGAGATGGCTCATAGACATAAATGTGAAACTATCTCCATAATTCTGTGTAGGCAAAAAAAAAAGTACAAAAAAGAAAATTAATTGTACTTCATTAAAATTAAGAATTTGTGAACTTCAAAGCTACAAGCAAGCTATAGACAAAAAAGAAAATATGTGAGGAGTGCCTGGCTGGCGCAGTTGGTGGAGCACGCTACTCTCGATCCTGGGGTCATGAGTTTAAACCCCACACTGGGCATAAAGCTTACTCAAAAAAAAAAAAGAAAGAAAATATTTGTAATGCATATATTTGGCAATGGACTTACATCCAGACTAGACATTTTCTAAAAATAAATTTTAAAAGATGGACAATGCTTCATGGACAAAACACTTCAGTAAAGAAGATATCCAAATGACCAATATGCATATTAAAAAATTGCTTGACAACAACTATCAAGGAAACGCAAAATCAAAATCACAATGAGAAATATAACCTCAGCAGAAAGCCTAATTTTTTAAAAAAACTGATACTATGTGTTGGCAAGAATGTAGAACAGTTGGAAATTTTATGGAAGCTGGTTGGAGTGTAAATTGATCTACTCTAGAAAATGTTTTGGCAGTATCTAGTTAAACAAGACCTACTTATACCCTATGACTGAGCTCTTCCAATGCTGTGTATATTTCCACAAGGAATGAGTTTATCATAAAACATGCCCCAAAATGTTCATAGCTGCTTTCAGAATAGCTTCAAACGGTAAACCCAAAAGGATCGACTGTGGCATAGTAATGCAATGGAGTAGTAATCAATAATGAAAAATAATGCATATCTCCCTCAGCTTATAATAGGATTCCATCCCAATAAACCCATTATCAATTGAAGACACCATGAGTCAAACATGCATTTACTACATGTAAACCACGGAATATCATCGCTTCAGCTGCCCCGCCTCAAGCATGCTCAGAACACTTACATTAGCCTCCGGCTGTCCGACAGCACCCAGCAGAGCCTAGTTTTCACTGAACTGTTGACTCCCTACACACTGCTGGACCTGCTCTGAGAGTGAAACAGCCGGCAGCTGGGTAGTACACCCTGGCTGTGAGCTCATGGGTGCTTTGCCCTGGTGGTCACGTGGGGGCCCAGGAGCGAGCAGAACTCAAAATTCCACCTCGTTTCTACTGAGTGAGTATTGCTTCCGCACCCTGGTAAAGTTGAAAAACCGGATGCACTGCTCTTAGATGAAACAAAACAACAAAAACTGTAGATAGAAAAGTTAATTTTCGATAGAAAATAGCAAGTATTAGTTTCGGGGCGCCTGGCTGGCTCAGTTGGTAAAGCGATGGGACTCTTAGTCTCACTGTTCTGAGTTCAAGCTCTACATTGGGCATAGAGATTCTTAAAATCTTTTTTAAAAATTAAAAATTATATATACATATATATATATACATAAAAATAAGCGTGAATTTGTATCAACCAGGACTCTCTACTGGAGTGTGTATGGAATAAATCTTTCAGCTTTCAGATGTAAATGGAAAAGAAAAAAAGAGCCAAATGGTAAAAGAGAATAATTTTCCAATTAGTCATACTGACTGTGTCTTCCAAACTAAACCTAATTAATTCAGAATAACGTCTTCAGAAATGTGAGTCGTGACGCTTAACCAGAAAACTGAGATAGCAGGCTTCCGATCAGGAAACTAACCTATGCTGAGTAATTATGATTAGGAGTCGATTTCAGCTAGAATCCACCTGCACTTTTCTTCCCACGACCCTCTTTCCCAGGACCCCGGTGCCCCAGACCG
>NC_048225.1:421887-456950 GCF_002007445.2 Ailuropoda melanoleuca
CGCCGTCCCCCGCCCCGCGCTCTCCCCTCCCCGCGCTCCCCTCCCCTCCCACCGCTTCACGTTGACCCCGCCCCACGCTGACCCCGCCCTGATCCTTCCGCTCCGGCTCCACGGCCACGCGCTGACCCCTCCCACCTCCCCGAGCTGACCCCGCCCCCTTCCTTCCCGCTCCACGCTGATCCCACTCCGCCGCGCGCCGGCGCTGACCGCCCCCTCCGCCCGCAGGTCCATGTTGGGCAGAGTCGCGGCACAGGCGTTCGGCTTCGACCAGACGTTCCAGGCGTACCGCAAGGACGACTTCGTCATGGTTGGTTTGAGGGTGGGGGGCGCCGGGCGGCCATACCCCGGCTGGAGACCGGGCGCTCACCGCGGAGTACTCTCCGCCCCCCAGGCTGGCCGGCAGAGGTGATCGCGTGGGGAAGGGCAGCCGCCCGACAGGACGAGTTCGGGGCCGTCGTTAGCCCCCCCCCCACGCACACGGGAAAGAGTGCTCTGTCCGCGGTGCGCGGGAGACCACGGCTGCACAGGATGGCTGCGGGAGGTTGCGGGTGCGCCGGGGCTGCGGTTGCGCGGGAGACCACGGGTGCACGGGGGGGGCTGCGGGGTGCGCGGGAGGCTGTGAGTGCGCGGGAGACCACGGGTGCATGCGGGGGGGGGCTGCGGGAGGTTGCGGAGGCTGCGGGTGTGCGGGAGACTTGGGGCGGAGGGTGCGGCGGGGGGCTGCGGGGTGTACGGGAGAGTGGGGGGGGAGGCTGCTTGTGGGCGGGAGACCGCAGTGCGCGGGGAACTGCGGGGGTGCACACAGCAGGGCACCGACAGCGCCTCGTCTCCCGCACAGGGATGCGTGTGGGGAGGAGGGGGGCCTGCGGTCCACCACTGCTGGGTGACGGCCGCAGAGCGGGCATAGGAGCTGCTTGTCCTGCAGGTGCGGGATCCAGCTGTCAGCAGGAGCCATCCTCGTCCCGCCCTCCTCCTGCTCCCTGCGGTCCCCCAGGTGTCCGTGCCCCTCTGCTCTTTGTGCAGCACTGGCCACGGGAAGAAGGACCACCCTGCCCAAGTGTAACCTCTTTCCAAATAAGTATCTAAATTATCATGGTTAGATTTTTCATTCATACCAGCATTGGCTTTCAGATTGATCGAGATTTTTTTAATCAGGATTTTAATTCACTGAGTTAAAGTGCTACAGAATTTTTCATATAAATCATCTATTCAATAAATATTTGTCGAATACTTACTATTTCCCTGCTGGAGGATGTTGAAAAGAGGAAGAGCCCTTATCGCAGCTTGCAAGGCACGGAAGCTAGAAATGTAAAAACTTCTCTGCAACAGAATAAAATAAATGCTACCATGGAGGGTACAAGCTGCCTTAGGCCCAGAAACATCAGCTGGTGGGGGGACATTGGTGTCAGGAAAAATTTCATGGAGGAGGGCATAAAATAAATTTGGGCTGTTCAACAGACAGAGAATTCTTCAAGATTTGAGATTTATCCATAAAGCACAATACCAGGCCATTTTTTTCTAAATTTCAAGATTTCCATGTTTTTTTTATAAATATTCCCATATATTCAGTTTAAAGAAATGTACTTATAGAATCATTATTTTTACCCACGAAACTGATTTGGAGGCCAGAGCGCGTCATGGCTCAGACTGTGGCCCAGGAGGGGATCCACTGTGAAGCTAAGGAGTCCTCGGGACCCTCCCTGGCCAAGCACCTCCCTTGCAGAAGGCGCTTCCAAGGAACCCTGAGGATCTAGGAGTATGTTCCCATAATCCTGTGGTTTTGAATATTTTCTAAGATAGACATCTCTGTATTCTGAGAGTTCCTAAAATTGTATGAGCTTAGGGCCTACAAAACCTGGGTGCTCCCCTGATTTGGCCTCCAGCTGTCTGTCAAATTCCACCACTGCCACCCCTGAGCTCTTTGACACTGGGCACGACTCGGCACCGCCTTCTCACCTTCTGTTTACTCTCCTGCAACATGATCACAGTGCTCGGCACATAAGCATTTTTGAATATGAAAATAATGCTGAGTAGCGGATGGATTGTTAAGAAGAGTAAAGGAAATTGGGGCACCTGGCTGGCTCAATTGGTAGAACGTGCCACTCTTGATTTTGGGGTTGTGAGTTCAAGCCCCATGCTGGGTGTAGAGATGTACGCAACTAATGAAGCATCAAACTTTACATCGGAATCTGGGGATGTACTGTATGGTGATTAACATAATATAATAAAATTTAAAAAAATCAAATCTTAAAAAAAAGATTAAAGGAAATAATATTCAGCAAAATGCTTGCCTCATAATAAGTAATGTATTTGTATACTACTTTACAAAGTGGTTTTTTTTTTTTAAGATTTCACTTATTTGAGAAAACGGGAGAGCACAAGAGCACAAATATGGGGCAGCAGCAGAGGGAGAAGCAGGATCCTTGCTGAGCAGGGAGCCCAACATGGGGCTCAGTCCCAGGACCCCAAGATCATGACCTGAGCTGAAGGCAGATCCCTAACCGACTGAGCCACCCAGATGCCCACAAAGTGTTTTTCTATATCAGTAGTGACTCTTGAGTGCCAGATTGAGCTTTCAGCCTTTCTTAGACATTTGTCACTAATCTTTACAATAATCTGGTAAATTTGGTGTTTTGACCCCCATTTTACAGCTTAGGAAATGGAGGCTCAAAATGGTTAAATAACTTGTGCAAGAATGCCCAGCAAGTGGTAAGACCCAGGGGCCTTTTGACACAAACTTCCATGTCATTTCTTTTTTTTTTTTTTAAGATTTTTTTTTTTTTTTTTGACAGAGATAGAGACAGCCAGCGAGAGAGGGAACACAAGCAGGGGAGTGGGAGAGGAAGAAGCAGGCTCATAGCAGAGGAGCCTGATGTGGGGCTCGATCCCATAATGCTGGGATCACGCCCTGAGCCAAAGGCAGATGCTTAACCGCTGTGCCACCCAGGCGCCCTTCCATGTCATTTCTCCTACAAACATTCGTAACTGAACAAAGGATATTGCTTAAAACTAGAATTCCAGATTTAAAATTTTCTCTTTCAATTTTATTTTATTTTTAATCTTTTTTTTTTTTAAGATTTTATTTATTTGACGGAGAGAGACAGCCAGCGAGAGTGGGAACAAAAGCAGGGGGAGTGGGAGAGGAAGAGGCAGGCTCCCAGCGGAGCAAGGAGCCCGATGCGGGGCTCAATCCCAGGACCCTGGGACCATGACCTGAGCTGAAGGCAGACGCTTAACAACTGAGCCACCCAGGCGCCCCTCTCTTTCAATTTTAAAAACAAATTATGTTCCCAAAGTTCATTTGTGAGAGAGTAAATAGATGGAAGGAAGGAATCATTCCCTCTGGAAGCATTTTTGTAGTCTCTAGATCTGTGCAGATGAACAAGACAGAGTGAAAGAGGGAAATAGTCCAAAGCTGGCGCTGCAGAGCGAGGAGTCCGGTGAAACAGGCCGAATGTGCAGCCTACTGTTGGTGGCACAGAAGAGAGAGAAGTCTTGGTTTTCTTTTCGTTTTGACTGAGGTGGTCAGAGGAGGGTTTACAAAAGACAATCTTATTTGAGGGTGGCCCTGAAAGATAGGTAGGAGTTTGTTAGATGGACAACCGTTGGGGGGGAGGGTATTTTAGACCTTTTGTGCCATGCAGAGGATTTCGGGCTTTATCTGGCTAATGAGGAGTTGCTGAGAGGTTTTCCGGAAGCCAGTAACATTTACAATACTTAGGTCACCTTAGAAGTGTGGAGGGTAGATTGTTAGGACTGAGTCTGGTGGCAGTGAGACCGGGCTGGAAATTTGTCCTGCAGATGGTAGAGGACACCCTGAATTACGATAGCAGCCACCGGGATGGCCTGGAGAGATGCTTTGGAGAAAGGCAGTACTCAGGGACTGATAGGATATTGAGGATAAGGCAGAGAGGGACGTGTAGAATGAGCAAGTTTCTGATTGGGTTGACCGGAGTGGTAGATGATGCCATTAAAGCCACAAAAAATGCAAAAGAATAAACAAGGAAAATGAGCTCGGTTTCAGGCATTCTAAACTTGAAATGCATCTAAGTGGCAATATCCTGAATTGTTGAATCTAAGATCTTGCTTTGAGTCTCGAGAGAGCTCTGAGCACGGTGTATGGTGTGGGCATCCTCCCCATGGGACGGAGGGTAAGGAGGGAACTCTCATATAAAGTGCAGGGAAGCCAGTTCTAGAGCTTTCCCCAGGTCTGCAGCACACTTCTGCTCACACTCCGTGGCCTCACACCACAGGGACAAGGAGGGCAGGCTTTGAGCTGAGCACGTTGCTATCCGAAATAAAATTGGATTCCTTAAGGACGAAGGGAACGGATATTGGATCAGAACCCAGCAATTTGCCGGATAGATGATAGAGTTAAATATCTACTTCTATTCCCTATGTGCGGCATATAATAGAAATACATTGAAAATTCTATGTTATATAAAAGAATAATTTAGAAATACTTTTCCCACTCTCACATCTTATGAAACAAGTTTATTCTAATCTTTACACGCACTTTGACATCAGTGTCTTTCTTATCAGTGTGACTTGTTTGTGAATCATCTACAATATTTCCAAAGCACATCAGCTTCCCTAAAGTTGAGATAGTCCATTCTAATGCCTCCCTGGAAATTCTGTAACAAATCCAAAATACCATTTGCATATATCAGGGGAGGGCTTTTTGGTGCTTTTGTTTTTATTTTTATTCTTTAGGTGTATAATTAGCCCCAACACCATTACAGCTATCATGTTGCTTTTTTTTTTTTTTTAAAGATTTTATTTATTTATTCGACAGAGATAGAGACAGCCAGCGAGAGAGGGAAACACAAGCAGGGGGAGTGGGAGAGGAAGAAGCAGGCTCATAGCAGAAGAGCCTGATGTGGGGCTCGATCCCATAACGCTGGGACCACGCCCCGAGCCGAAGGCAGACACTCAACCACTGTGCCACCCAGGCGCCCCTCACGTTGCTTTTTTTGAGGGGCTTTTGTGAAGACTTATTTCCATTCACTCCGGGTCAGTTCACTGCAGGTCACTTAGACTGCTTCCATTTATAATGGCCTATAAAATTCAATTATAAGTCGATACTAAAAAAAAAAAAAAAATGACTTGATATTCTTTCCCCCCAGGAATAATTACTAAATCTGAATTAAAATTCCCTTTTACTGATTTTTGCAAAGACATCTAAAAAGCATTCGAAACCAGTATTAATTCCAGGTTTAATCAGTATTAAACCAGGTTATTTCCAGCTTATGTTTCTTTTCAAAATGTATATTATGCAAATTAAGATAATTGAACAAACCCTCTTTAGCCTGGAAGACTTTATAAAGTTACAAGGCAACTTTCTTTTTTTCCTGAGGAATAGTTTTGGGGAAAAGTTATTTTTTTGTAATTGGGCACATAGGATACCTTTGAAGTGTTTACCTTTATTCCCCCACCAATAGAATGTAAACACCATGGAAAGAGGAGTTTTTGCCTTGCATAATGTGGGCATTCACAGATACCTATTGTATTAATCTTCACCCTGCACACCTAGTCCTCTTCACTTTTCCCTTTCTTATTAAATAACATTCATCCTGCCTGGAAATGACATTCATGCAAAAATTCCAGGGGTCATCTGTGGTTCCTCTTCCCCTCTTTGTCCCCTCCTCCTAAATAGTCACTGGATCCATTCACTTCTCTACCTCCCCCCTTGCTGTCCTCTTGACTCATGTGAGCATCAGATCTTTCTGGATTTCTGTGGTACCTTCCCTCCACACTATTCTCTTACTAGTGGCTCAGTCCATTCTCCACACTGCTGCCAGAATGATGTGTAAAAACAAAACTAGTCCCATCTTTCCTTGCTTGAATCTCTGTAGTGTCTTCCTACTGCCTTTAGATCAAAATGCTCATTGGTCTAAATCAGCATTAGATCAAGATCAAAATCTGTGACTTGACCTACAAGGTCAATAGTTTAAAAACCAGCAAACAAAGATTCCTGAGAGTTTAGCTGTCAGGCTGTCCTGAACTGGTTCCAGCATGACACTAAAGAAGTCTCTTTTTTTAAGGTGGAGAAATTAGGAAGTTTAAAGTCTGTGAGAAGGGAGGGGACATCCCATTCAAGGAAAGGAAAGAGGCTCAGTGTGACCAGGCAGAAGCAGCAATGGTCTGATGAAGGTCAAATATGTCACTTTTCTATGTGGCTCTTGGGTAGAACTCAGTTGCTGATGACTTTCAGATTTTTAGCTCTAGTTGGGGGGTGGGGGGGGGGGCGGGGGAAGTGGCGATTACTAAAACAATTACTTGGGAAAGCAAGATTGAAGATTGAAGAAAATCAAAATTTTCAAATACATAATAACATCCTACTTTTCACCGGAAATCGTGAATTTCTATTTATTAAGTCCCGAAGATATCCGTACTTGTACATACAGTGTTATTCATATTTGAAGGTGACAACTTGAAGTTAACAAAACTTCATCTCTTTATAAAACATTTATTAGACATTTTACTCATTTAAAATTGTCCTCCTTCCCCAATTTGAGTTAAATGAGATTTTATTATAGTTATTTTAGAAGTACATTGACTGTTGTTTATAATAAAATATCTAACTAACTGGCTCCCCTCAAATTTGTATTTTAGGCTTTCTTCAAAGACCCAAATGTTATTCCCAATTTGAAGTTACTTTCTGATTCTTCTGGACAGTGGATTACATTAGGTAAATAAAATTTACTGTCATCTTTTCAGATGACTGTGTTATTATTGTGACAAAATTTTGCTCAGGAATTTTCATTATTCACATCCACATTGTGAGCAATGACTGGCTGGTTTGATCACATCAGGGTCCTGTCCTGGCTTGGCGCACAAGAGCGCTCGTTCTCTCTTTGCCTTCACTGGGGAAGTATTTCTTGTGCTCCTTCCGTGGACTCCGCTAGATGCAGGGAACGGTGAGGGAAACTGCAGAAACTGGCTGACATGGATAAAAACAGAGCATAGTGTACGAGCAAGAGGAGGGAGCGTCACGGAAGAGTCCACTGATGGGAGGGTGCCGGGGCCCAGTCAGTGGGCATGGGGCCCTGGATTTCTGACTGAGGGAGCCACTGCCACAGAGCATTCCTAAAGTAATACATAAGGCCACGGAAGAGAGTCTTACATTCTTACAAAGAGAGCCTTATCTACATCATAATTTCATGGTACCTTGAAACATAGTTAGATATCTTTAAAGAAAATCACCCAGGGGTGCCTGGGCAGCTCAGTGGGTTAAGTGTCCAACTCTAGATTTTGGCTCAGGTCATGATCTCAGGGTCCAGGGATTGAGCCCCACGTCATTGTGGTTGTTGGGCCCTGTGCTCAGCGAGGAGTCTGTTTGAGGATTCTCTCTTTCCTTCTGCCTCTGCCCTCCCCAAAATTAATTAATTTTTAAAAAATTACCCAAACACTTAATAACACTCAAATCTCTTAAGTAACTCTCAGGTCAAGGAATAAGCCAGAGTTAATAGAGAATGCTATTTTGAAAACAAAAACACGAACACTGTACTTCAATTTTGAGATTGAGGTGTTTTAACAAGAGAACAAATCGTTCTTCCTTTTAGGAGGAAAATCTGGTTAGTAATGTGGATTTGTGCTCAAGAGAAATGTAAGTGGATTTTAAATGAGATGGGGTGGTTTTGGTAAATTTGTACATTGCATGTTCATGGAATTCTAGTAGTCTTACACAAAAATTACTTTGCTGAAAGTATTAGTCAGGAACAAGATTACAAACAGTTCATGATGTTAGAATTAATAGGTCACATTTTATTGCTTTTGGCTAAAGACCACTGCGTGATTTATAAAGGAAAAAGCTGGTACGGTGTGATCTTAAGAGTACTTACGGAGTTAAACTCTCGAGCAAATGTGCACACGGGTTCAGAGTCTTCAAGAGGTAATCATCAGAGGCGCATACCGCAGTGTCTGTAAAACGTGTTTACAGTAACTTCAGTCAATTCGTTTACAAAAAGAAGGTTCGTTAAAAAAAGTCAACCTTCCCCTCTATTGGTACACACTTCACAGAACATTAAAACAGTCCTGACTTTTGTTCTGGTGTTTACAAAAGGCATTGCAAATAGAGAGGCTCTGAAACTGCACATGCGCCTGACAGAGTCAGTTAGAAGCCCTCTGACGACTTGGCAGGAGATTCCGCGCCATTTCCGACGCAGAAGTCTCCAGTGGTTTGCAAGTGTTCTCCCATTAGTTCTTTTTTTTTTTCCTGCCAGCTTTTCTTTCTCTGAATTATCAACTGTCCTCCCTTTTTTTCCCTCCATGGGCCTTTATAAGCAAATAAACACCTTTTAAACCTGAGCGAGCAGACATTCTTCTAGCAGGTGAACCGTTTTGAAGAGTGCGATGACGACAGCTCGGTCCCTGTTGGCTCCAGTGCCTGGCCTGCCACTGTTGGGGCTGCTGTGTCCTCTCAGCCAGTGGCCGCGGCCCTCTGCACATGGACATGCTGTGCTCTTTGCTGGTGGACACAGAACGGATGCGTCGTCTGTGCTCACTTAAGGGCATTCTAGTCATTACGTCCTTTAATTCCCGAAGCAACTCCAAGAGGTGTTAGTGTGGTCCCTATTTCACAGACGAAGAGTCAGCTTCATGAGCTATGTCATTGGCACCATTTGACAGCTGGCCAGGTTCAGCAGAGTTGAGATTCAAATCCAGGCTCCGGACTTCAAGACCCTGACGTCTCCACTATCCTGCCTATGCCATTTTAGCATTAAAACAAGTACAGTCAGAAAAGCACCAGTGTGGACAGCAAATAAATAGGGAACAGCTGTGTATTTTAATGCTAGTATCAAAGGGGAAAAATACATTCTTAACTTTGTGATCCTAGCAATGCACTACGTATCTTGTAAATGCTGGAGACATAATTTGACTGTATTTCTACATAACTGGTAGTATGTGCTATGGACTGAATTTATCCCCCCAAAATTCTTGTGTTGAAGCTTTAACCTACAACATTACAGTATTTGGAGATGAGGTCTTTGGGAGATAATTAAGTTTTGATGACATCATGAGGGGCTTTCAGGACAGGGTTAGTGCTCTTAGAACAAGCGAGAGAGCAGAGCTCCTGCCATGTGGGAGTCAGGAAGGGCGTCGCGATCCACTGGGCCGCGATCTCGGACTTCCCAGCCTGCGGAATGGTGAGAAATCCATGTCTCTCATTTACAGCAGCCAGTCTTTGGTTTTTGTGATAGCAGCTTAAGCAGACTAGTCCAGATTGTGGTACCGAACAGCAGCATGTGTCTGTAACACACCTAGAGGAGGGGGAAGTCGCTTTGAAACTGCGCTATAGGTATCGGCAGGGAGGGTTTCGAGGTGCATCCTAGCCCAGATCTATGGATGGGAAGCTTGATTCTAGGGAGGTCTCATACAGAAATAAGGACCTTGTTATCAGAAACGGGAGGAAGAACAGTCCATCAAATGGCAGAGACTTGGCTGAATGATGGCATAGTGTTTTGTGGAAGGTAGAATTTGCAAGTGATATAATTGCATGTTTAGCTGAGAAAGATCTAAACCCAGTGTTGCAGGAGCCGCCAGGTTCTTCCCGGATGTTTGTAATAAAGTAAGAAAGGAAAGAGATGGATTAAAGCAGGAATTGTTAGGGAGGAACCAGAGCTTGAAGATTTGGAATATTCTCAGCCTTATATTGTAAAAAACAAACAAAAACAAACGAGAAAGATTAGTCTGAAGAGAACAAATGTGGCTGAACAGCTTTGTGATATGAGAGAATGCACGTAACTCGGCCTCACCCAGGCACTTCAACAGAAGCCCGGATGGAGGTGGAGTTGTGCCCAGTTTGAGCTACAGGAGACAGACTTCGTAGACCCTACAGGACCAGACCAGAGAGCCATTTGGCTGCAGACACAGCCGTGCTTCAGGAGCAGAGAAGGACTGAAAGGCAACTTTTGGATCCTCAGGGCCGCCCCTCGGTTTCAGGAACGCACAGAGGGGGAGCACCTCAGACGCTGGGCCACCGTCCCCAGTGGGTGGGGAAGGCAGAGCATTGAACCAAAACGGATTATTCTTGAGGCTTAAAATCTCATGAAATTTGCCTTGCCAGGTTTCAGGCTTGCTTGGGACCATCACCCCTTTTTTTCTGCTTCCCCCTTTTGGAATGGAAATGTCTATTCCTTGTCTCCCCATTGTATTTTGGAAGCATGTAACTTGTCTGGTTTCACAGGTTCATAGCGAGAGAGGAATTTTGCCCCGGGATGAATTGAACCTCCAGTCTCACCCATATCTGATTGAGGTGATATGTAGGTGAGACTTTGGACTCTAGACTTTAGGGTTGATGCTAGAATGAGGTTAGACTTTGGGGACTGTTAGGATAGGATAGTTTATTTTGCATGTGAGAAGGACATGAACTGGGTGGGGGGCAGAGGTAGAATGCTATGGGCTGAATTGTATCCCTTCAAAATTCATCTGATGAAGTCCTGACCCGACCCAAAGCCCCCATCTCAAAATACCATTACATTTGGGGGTTAGACTTCAATATATTAATTTTGGAGGGACATAATTCAGTCCATAGCAAATGCTATTTCCATGCCTCCGATGAAGTGTTTTGAATTTAATTACCTTTTCTCGCCATCCAAACCCTCCTGCCACGCCCCGCATCAGAGCTAGGGTAGATTTATTAACAGGGCATGTTGCCCAATATCCGTCCCTCCTCCGGGGGCAACCAGCCCATCTTCGATGACTGTCTGGATCTATGCTGCGCTGTCGAGACCCAGTTCCTGTCTCCAGACACCATCGTGCCTCCACAGAAGTCCAGCTCAGGACCAGAAGAAGAGCAGCAGGTCCTAGCCAGACTCTGGGTGGACAGCCAGGAGGAGGAAGTGCAAATAACCGCCAGTGTTACTCTTCTCAAGCTCAGGCTACATCTGGAGTCAGAGATGAAGCAGACGTTATCAGGGAGAGGGAGGAGCAAGGGCTTCCCCACCTGGGTATGCTGTTCTAGGGAGAACTCACAAGAAAAAACACCGCTTCCTTACATCTGAGAGTGTGTATGTGCACGCACGTGTGTATGAGGGCGCATAAAAGAGAAATTGAGTGATTCTTCGACGAAATAATAAAAATACTCATTTTAATCCTTGTGTCTTTCTGTAATTTAGAAGAACTTCTCATAATGGAAAATCCACTCCCAAAGGACACGTTGAGGAAATCAGTTTGGGGTGCGGGAAGGTGTGGAGTGCGGGGGTGGGGTGGGGGGCGGGGGGTAGAGCTACAAGAGGAAAACAGAGCACTGTAGTTACAAGTTTCTCTGATTCCAGACTTGTGACATGATCGGGGCCAGGCTTGAAACTTACCTTGACTTGGAAAAGCTGTTTTTTGTAATAAACGGTGTAAATGAGATCACAAGGGAGAAATTTTTAAATGGAGAGAAAATTTTTCAAGACATCCTCAGGACTTTAGAAACACCCGTTACTTACATTAATTAAAGTTTTTGAAATTTGAATTATAAGGCATTGAACATAATACAAATCCAAAATCATTTCGCAAAACGTTCCTATGCTTTTATAGGCACTTCTAACATATGGATTAAAACTGAGGTAAGAACACCTACACAAAACGTGTATCTCATTTCGAAGCATTTTCTAATTTACATATCCCTCATCTAGGCCTGAAATAGTGAAATTTTGTTCCAGACTTTTAATGATTAATAAAAATGAACAAACTGCAAAGTAAGAATTCTATAATAAAGTCCCTAAACCAATGTGTCCTTTGATATATGTCATATTTGGCTACTTAGAATCTCTGCATGGTGGTATTTATTTTAGAAATAATTGAGAATACTAAGTTAATTTTTATATCTCTGTAAAATAATTTTTTTCAGGAACTGAAGTGAAAAAAATTGAAGCTATAAATGTTCCTTGTACACAGCTTTCAATGTCATTTTTTAATCGGTTGTATGATGAAGACATTGTACGAGACAATGGACATATCGTTAAATGTTTAGATTCTTTTTGTGATCCCTTTCCTATTTCTGATGAGTTACGAAAAGTAAGTACAGATTTTTAAAATTTCACTAATAAATTTTTATTTCAGGAAATGCTTAATGTCAAAAACTTTTGCCAGCCTAAAATACATAAAATACCTCTTATCAATGAATAATGATAAGCAATAGTCATTACATTGGTAGATTTTTTCCTTGGATGGGACTTTTCCTATCAACTTAATTGTATACTTCAGTTTTCAACCAGACGCAACTGACGTTAATGCGTCGAGGCCAGAGGTGCCGCGAGCATCCTACTATGTGCAGCCCCACCCCCACAACAGAGTTCTCTGACCCAGAACATCAGTGGTGCTGGAGCAGAGAAAGCCTTACCTGCTCAGCTGATGGCTGTTTGTCCTCAGTATGGGGCTCTGAACGTATCCAACAAATACATACAAACATCCCTGTAGTAAAAATCCTCTTATCTCACTGCTGAGATCAAAAAAGCCATTTGATTAACTCGTGGTTGTAGGAAGAGGTGTATTGAACTCGAGTCAGAAGACCTAGATTATTTACCTAATTCCTCAGTTTTATTTTTAAGATAATAATAACTTGAGGCAAATCACCCAATACCTAGAGCCCCAAGATCTTATCTGCACCATATAGAGATTAAAATGCCTGGGGGGGGGCGGGGGGGCAGGGCACCTGGGTGGTTCGGTCAGCTAAGCATCTGACTCTTGGTTTCAGCTCAGGTCGTGAGGTTGAGCCCCATGTTGGGCTCCATGCTTTGTGCACAGTCTGCTTGGGATTCTCTCTCCCTCTGCCTCTCCTCTCCCCCCCCCCCCCCCCCCCCCCCCGCCATAAATAAATCTTATTAAAAATGCACCCTTTGGGGTGCCTGGCTGGCTCAATGAGAAGAGCCTGCAACTCTTGATCTCAGAGTCATGAATTTGAGCCCCACGTTGGGTATAGAGATTACTTAAATAAATAAAACAATAATAATAAAAATGCCCGTTCTGCCTTTTTTCTGAAATTGTTGAGATAATGAGTTGAGAAAGCATTTAAATGCACTTTTTAAAAAGTGTGAAATGTTATAAAATGAAATTTATTATCATTGTTTTAATTATGAAGAAAGACTATTTACAAAGTGGGTACAAATTAGGGCTTCTTTTTTTAAAAGGTTCTATTGGTTTATTTGAGAGAGAGCACAAGCAGGGGAAGGGGGATCTGAGGGAGAGGGAGAAGCAGGCTCCCCACTGAGCAGGGATCATGACCTGCGGGTTAACTGACTGAGCCGCCCAGGCGCCCCAGAGTTTAGGGCTTTGGTATCAAATAGACACAGGTTCAAATCCAGGCAATGCCATTTAGTAACTGTGATACTTGACCTCTCTCTTCATCTGTAAAGTAGGGATGATGTAAGAATTATGTAGCTCAATGCCTGGCACTCAGTAAGGCTCCAGGAATACTAATGACTACTATTAATTACTCACATTATTCTACCCTAAGAGAGAATGGAAGTCAAAGTCTAATTTCTTGCAAATCTAGATGGGCATGACCTAGGGAAGTCCCTGCTACGGCGCTCTGCACACAGGAGTTCTGTGTGTTGGGGACCAGGAGGTAGCCAACCAGTATGTGTGTTCATCTACACAGAACACCTAGAACTCTTAGTTGAAGAAAATAAAGTTAAGTCATTGAGAGTAAACAAACACACAATTGGAGAGACCGTATCATTGCTTTGTAGTGAAGTATATTTACGCGTAACAGAAGACAGTACCTACTGCACAGTGAGGATCTGACATCACTTAGCTACTCTTCTTTACCAAGGATGGGAAGTTCACCTTTAGATCGTATCTCTAGTCTCGTCTGGCACTCCTTCCTTTGGGCGCTGCTGGTGCCAGCTCTTGTCTCGTCACTGCTCTCTGCCCGCACACGTGCCCCTTGGTCTCGAGGCCCTTGTCCCTGGCTTCAGAGAGCTCGCCATCGCTCAGACAGAGCCTCAGCAGCCGACCTTCCAGGGGCGGGTGTGCCTTCTCGGCTCTGCAGATCTGTCTTCGTTATTTCCAGGAGCAGCCCTTGTGTTCAGGAAGTGCTGGGTGTCTGTTTTCCTAAGTGTTGCCTCTCTGTTTTGCTCTTGTGTTCTTTACCACTCTGTGACAACAGGGAAGGTTTTAACTTGGTTGCTTTCTGGCTGAAAACATGAGTGAATGCCCTCCAGCGTGAGCCTGAGCCGTGCAGCGGCACAGAGTCCTGCAGGGCTGATCGCGCGCGACCTACAGCCCGACGCATGGACGCATGGACCGTCGCATACCTGCGCTCCGAGGGCCCTGCCGCTGCCGGGCTCTGCTGTGGGCAGAGAGGGAGAGCAGCCAGACATGCGTACTGTTTTCACCTTTATTCCCCAAATACTCCCATTCCTGTAATCTTTAAGTTGCACGGGCCTAATCAGTTCAGTAACGAGAGTGCTCACGTAAGGAATGTATTTGTCATTCCTGAGAGCTTTAGTCACTCTTACATTAAGCCAGGTCTTTAGGTAGCTGCAAACTCGCATCATTTCCTCCCAGGGAAGGAGGGGGCCGCGGGCCGCAGGGCAGGTGGCACGTCTGGGTCCCGGGACCTGTCTTCTGTGTGGAACTTTGGCTTTCACGAACTGAGTCACCTGCACAGGGACAACACAGAATTGATTGTTTTTTATTATTTTTTAAAGATTTTATTTATTTATTCAACAGAGATAGAGACAGCCAGCGAGAGAGGGAACACAAGCAGGGGAGTGGGAGAGGAAGAAGCAGGCTCATAGCGGAGGAGCTTGATGTGGGGTTCGATCCCAGAACGCCAGGATCACGCCCTGAGCTGAAAGCAGACGCTTAACCGCTGTGCCACCCAGGCACCCCAGAACTGATTGTTTTTTAAATGCCTCTTGTGTGGTGACCTCGTGATGAACATTCATTTGAGATCGGGGTGCGGACAATTTGGTAAAAAACTGTTACAGCGTACACTCATCCCCTTGTTCGTAGCTGCCGCGGCCAACAAACTAGTCCGTTGTGTGTGATGCCCCGCAAGATGAGAAAATCGCCCACATCAGACCCAGTCCCACTGTTCTCTGAAGGAGCTGGCAGGGTCTCCAGAGAGCAAGAGTCGGTGTGGACTGGTGGTGTGTAGGAAGAAGAGGCCTGAAGAGTCCACAATGGAGTGAGCGGGGCAGGGAGGCCATGCACACGCTCAGGGGGATTAGGACACCACCCCTGGGGTGGACTCCAGATTGAAGCAAAGGTTGTAGGCCTTATGGGATGGAGAGGTTTCTCCACCTTTTTACAGCTCCTCGTTGGCCCAGATTTCAGGTGACTCCATGCTAAGATCGCAGTAGTAGGAGGACTGAAGACAGAAACTAGAGCGAAGGTGCAGAGGGGAGGAAGAGGAGGCTTCAACTCAGGTTTATTCCGCCCCTGGACATCCTCCTGAGAAAATGGAGGGAAAATGAAAGCCAGTCTCGTCGAGCACTCCTTCCAGGTGTTCAGGGTTCGTTCTTAAAACAGGCCTACGATTATTTGTAAATAAATAAATTGAAACTTTTGAAAACAAAAATTAGAACCTCAAATCATGTTTCATTAAGATGAATTTTATCATCATCCATAGGTTTTGCTCGTGGAAGACTCAGAAAAGTATGAAGTATTCAGCCAACCTGATAGAGAAGAGTTTCTGTTTTGTCTTTTCAAACATCTTTGCCTCGGTGGAGCCCTTTGTCAGTACGAAGATGTGCTTTCCCCGTATTTGGAAACCACGAAGCTTCTCTATAAAGACCTAGTGAGGTAATGTGGCCAGACCACAGCAGGGACATCGCTGGCTCCTAGAGCACGTTGTCTGTGTGCAGCGGGATCACCTGTGTCTGCTGTGGTCCTGTTAGCACCCCAAGGGTGTGAGCGCAGGGCCCCGCCCCGCCTCCCAGCCACCCTGCTCTCCCAGGCCAGGACCCACCTGTCCCTGCTTTCCCGGCAGACTGGCTGCCAGCCCGCCACGCAGCGCCGTCCCCCAGGCCTGTGCGTGAGATCCCTCGGCATGTGTGAACTCGCTGCACTAGCAGTAAAGTATCACCTTTGTTCGAAGGAGGTGGAGGAATTTTCATCTGGGTGCGATCTTGACCTTTCCAAATTAATCCCAAGTCCCCGTTTGTTTTAGGTATTCCACTAGGGTTTTTTTTTTCTTTTTGAAGACCAGATTGGGATAAAAACTTTATAAATCATTTATTTTTGCTTTCATTGGGTTGGGTTTTCCAGTGATGCACATACTGGTACCTTTATAGGCTAAAGCGATAGAGCAGTGAAAGCAAAGGGTCCCAGGGTTTAGTTACAAAATTGTACCTTAATAGGAAAACCGCAGAATTAGCTTCTCATTGGGCTCTTGATTGTTGCCCATACTGACCTCAGTTGTCAGTTCTGCTCCGTGTGTCCTACAGCTGCACACAAGCTAGGTGATTTAGTTATCTTACTTTGTTGTTTTAGTACAGTTTTAAAAACAAACATTTTCTTTAATTTGCCTCTGATTTTTGTGAAAAAGTTATTGTGTCAATACATAAAGATGGGGAAAAGAGCTATGTTAGAAACAGAATTTCAGAAAACATATGCATACTTTCATCCAAGATATTCTGTCCTTAGCGTTTACAGCTCACAAAGCTTCCTCCTAGCGCTGCCTGTAGCGTCCCCTCGGTGTGCCCCGTCCCGCACGCGCACACGTGCACGCACATGCGCTCACGCACACACAAACATGCATGCACACGTGCATGTGTACACACTGGCAGACGCACACGTGCACACACGCACGGTCGCACGCGCACTGCTGCCACCAGTGTGCTGCTTCATCGGCCACATGAACCTGAGGAGTTCCTCACCAGCGCGAGCGGCGGAGGAGGGATTCCGTTGGAGGGTTCGAAATAGGAGTAACTTCAGAACCTAAACCTTGAGGAACTGACATTTGCCCCAGCGTCCCCTTTCCTGGATTCTCACCTATGACTCTCTCCTACATTCCTTGGGTGCTAAGAAAAAGTATGGCTCCGGGGGTGACGGCCACTCGTAAAATGAGGATTCAAAACTCAGGGCATCTTACAGAAAGGGTAGGAATCGGGTCCACAGAATCACTTTATCAGGCAACCAGCAGGTGTTAATTCTGTGTGCAGAGCTGTGCCAGGCTCCAGAGAGGTGACAGGAGGGGCATCAGATAGTCCTTGACCTTAAGGAGATTACAAGAAATGAATGCATCATAAAGGAATTGTTTAAAATATTTTATAAGTAAAAATTTCATAAAATCAAGTGTTCAATTTGGTATAAGCAAATGTTTGCCGCTATTGAGACTGTAATAAATGCCCCCAGAAGTTCGGAAAGGGGATTGTCAGGGTAGGTGGGAGTTAGGAAAGTCTTGATGGGATGGAGTCCCTGAGGCCGGTTGAGAGAAGGGCAGTCTGTCCCCTGCCCACAGGAGACACGTCACAAGTCTTAAAGCATCACTCTTACTTGAGAACCACTAAATACTTCTCCTGATGCCCTGAGTTTAAGCATGCTTGTGAATTTCATTGCTGGATGAGGAGGATATGTGGAATTGTCTTCCCAAAGCAACTTTGGTAGAAAATTAAGATTAGAATAAACACTTGCTTAAGCTGGTGTAAGTGCCAACACAAGGCAATCGAATGGATTAAATGATCACAGTCCCTTCAGAGCTGTGCGTTGGTTTGCTTATCACTTGTACGGCCTGCGGCCTCTCTAACTTGAGTTGTGTTGATTCAGGTCCGATGCTGTGTCATTTGGTTAAGGTGAGGATATAGGGTGGATCAACACAGCTGTTATCGAGGGATGTGGGAACACCAAGTGTCGTCAGTGATTTTTCAGAATCCTGAGCCATATATCCAAACAAGTCATTGGTACAAGCCAAATTAACCAATTAACCAAATTAATCGTTTTGTCCTGTTCCTTCCCTTGGAGGATGTTTTTGGATGTTTTCACATTTTTTAGAAAAGCATCTGCTATCTTTCTAATTGTACACACAGTAGCTGTGCCCTTGCAGAGAAACGTCATCACCAGTCCCCTCCGGAAAAGTCCGTCCCTCATGTCTGTAGCGCTGAACGCACATCACAGAGCTGGGTGTTAGTGGTCTCTGGCTCACGCAGAAGGGTACAAACATTCTTAAGATATTTTTCACTCGTCCGTTATTACAAGTCCTATAAAATAACACTTTTTAAATGTTCTGGGAAATGCCTTCTTTTCAAGGATTATGGTTCTTTTAAATAATATGGTGGTACTTTAGGACCATTTCATTAGAGAGTAAATGAACAGTTGTTTTGTTACGTTTCAGAAATGTCGATGCAGGGATAATTGCGTAGTTTCTAACGGTGCCGTTGTCTTTTCTGCTTCCAATATTAAACACACGCTCTTGTCAGAGTTTTTGAAGAGGTTTTCCAAACTGCATATCTGCCCCAGATGTGAAATTTTATGATTTGAACTGAGAGACTTAGATTATGGCTTCAGACGCTAATTAAACAGTGAGATTCTTGTTTCTCAAAATGAGCAGAGTTACCTAGAATGGTCTGTGCAACTTGTTTAGAGTCAATATGGATGGAGCCTCAGAAGTTAGCATAGATGATTATAAGAAACTGTTTATTATTTTATTTCTAAACCATTAGTATAATCACACTTTTAAACAGAACTCTACCGAAACCATGTTCTCGCACTGGAAAGCCTCAGTTATCTGGAGTGAGGGGTGACGCCGCAGGTCGGACGTAGGACTGCTGTTAGTAGTGCAGCCTGGAGCCCGAGTGAGCATCACTCTGTCTTTCCTCCTCTTGTCACCTGGGAGATATCGGGCAGGGGATTCTCTACTTGATCTATAAAAAATAGGAATTATTTTAGAGCTATTTTAAAGTAATAGTAATACAGGATCAGAGGTAATAGAATGGAATAATATGGTTTATTTCTATTAGGAACCAACTTCTAATAACGTTTAAATGGCAGTTCCTTTTTTGTAAGTAACACACTTACGGTGCGTGTTGGTATGTTTGAGTGATTGTTAAACACTAAATTTTCTTCTAAGTTTTTTTGGTAATCACAAACTTTCATAGGAGTTTGTTTGGGGGGTTTTTGATAATTTTTTTAACGGGGCTGATTTACATACAGCGAAGTGAATGAATCCTAGTGCACCTGCAGCACAGTGAATTGTTACATGTTTTACCCTATAACCACCTCCAGATCCAGACTTAAAGTCAGTGGTAGCCGTAGGTGTGTTCTGTGTGTTGATTCGGGTGTCATACCGGTGGGCACAGTGTAAGTGTTTCATACGTCGTAGTTACAGTCATCCCTTGCGTAAGCACAGAATTGTAAATGTCGTCTTCAGTTTTTAAGCAGTACAAGTTAAGCATTTGAGAAATAAAAGAAAATGACCTTGGGGTGCCTGGGTGGCTCAGTCACTTGAGCGATGAGCTCTTGATCTCAGCTCAGGTCTCGACCTCAAGAGTGGTGAGTTCGAGCCCCATGTTGGGCTCTGCGCTGGTCATGGAGCCTACTTAAAAAAAGAAAGTGACCTCAGTCCATGTCATAGAGGTATGTGGGAATTAATTTAACTGCATGATTTCTGGGTTTAAATCCGTAGTGAAGGAGCAGCAGTACTTGGGCCTATAAAGTGAGAAGACGCGTGTCTTCCGCTAAATGTCACCTACATGTGTCCCGCGTGAGGAGTGCCTCGGAGCTGTGTGCTGGCGAGCGCAGGGAAAGGAACCGCACGCCATGTCGCCTGACTCTGTTCGCAGAAATACCACCTGTAGTCGGAATGTCTTAAATATCTAGTTTAACTTCTCTGGTCTGTTGTCTATAGACTTGGTAAAATAGTGCCCACCAAGCCCCCTGAGCTGTGGTATCTTCAGACGGACGTTTGGCAGATGTAAAGCACGACAAAGATCATGTGTCTAAGTCTCTCTCTGTGGCTCGTCCCCCATGTCCCAGCACGCCCCCCACTACACATTGCCACAGGCAATCTTCCATGGGGAGAGTGACTGAGAGAAAACGACTGTCACATGATAGAATTTAATAATCCATAATTTCGTGAACAGTTTTCTTAGACCTTATCCCGCTCAGTTCTCAGGTAATCCTCAAGGGGACGGGCACGCCTACGTCACCTGGGAGAAAAGTGACGTTCAGGAAGGTTGATGCTGCCCAACGGGCAGAGCTGGCCTGTGTGCTGAGATGGTTTAATCCCATAGTTTACGTGCTCGTACCTGCCCCGTACAGCCGTGTACGCTCCAGTTCGACTCTTACCATCTCCTCTTGTTCTAATAACTGTCTCTGGACTGGGAGACCTTTCATCATCGGAGCACAACACCTCCGACCCTCAAGTTCCGTTTTCTGCCATTCAGCTGGGCGACCTTCCTCCGTCCTTGGATAGAGCTGGAGACACCGTCCTTCTCAAACCAGTCTAGGTGGACATGATCTATTTCTGTTATATATGAATAAGAACACCTGAAAACTAAAACAGATCAGTGTTTTAAATGTAATACGCCAGTGCTTGCTATATTTAAAATGTGCCCCTTTTCCCCCATTTTAGTGTTCGAAAGAATCCTCAGACCAAGAAAATACAAATTACGTCTTCCGTCTTTAAAGTCACAGCGTATGTAAGTGTGGAGGGGGATTCGGACGATCAGTTTAATCACTTGTTACTTGGAGGACTGTTACAACTGCAGTGAGCAGCCAGGTCAAGGTTATGCCTGGGAGGAAATAGGATGGTATTTAGTTCTTTGTTAAAAGTAAAAGTTGATAAGGTTTGCCTTTATTTGGAGAGTCACCCGAACCTCTCCCCCTCATCTCTGTCGTCCATGTCTAATAATAGTCCTCTCGTATTTAAGACCTGACTCTCTGGGTCGGATGGAGTGGGGCACGGCTCTCTAGTCTGTCAGGCCATCATGTATACGGCACACGAGTAAGAACGCCATACGTGGCTTTATATTACAGAACCCGATGCTCGAATTCTAGGGTCATGCGAAGGTTACCCGCATATCTGAAGCAGTTTCTAAGTATCTTTATTCAATCAGTAACTATTGAGCATCTGCTGTGTACCAGCCACCTGCTGGGCTAGGGCACTGCTGTTGATACACAAGGGAAACATAGTTGCTTCCCTCATACTAGGTAAGGACCACATTCTAAAAGAAAGCAAAGATAGAAAAAAAATTGCAAAATAGAAATTTTTGCAATAGTAGCACTTTAAGAACACTTGTCAAAAGATAAGATTTCCTGTTGGGCTATACAATTCCTTAAGGTCAAGAATTATGTGGGTTTGTACGTACCTAGTGCAGTAACTGTGCTGTCAATAGATATTTTAAAATATCAGTTAATTACCAATTTACTGTCAAAGATTTGATGTATGTTTCATGACATTTTAACAGAAAATATATGAGTTAAATATGTTGGCTAATACTTGAACGCCGTCGTAGACTGATACACAGTGCACTTTATCTCTGGCAGGACTCCGCTGGTGCGTGCTACCCTTCAACAAAGAGTCACGAACAGACGTTTTCTTACTTCATCGTGGACCCGATCAAGCGTCATGTTCACGTATTATACCACTGTTACGGTGTGGGGGATATGTCTTAATGGTATTCTTTCAGATTACCTATTTTGATAATGTTTTATTTACCAGTTTTTAATTTTAATGCCAATTTATAGGTAAACATTTACTTTGCAAGTTAATTCAAGTAAAATGTAGAGAACCTGCTTGGAGCAGAAGGAGACAAGTACCAAGCTGCCTTTCTTTAAATGTATCTGGAAAGTAACCTAAGGACCACGTTCCATCCCGAACACAATCTACGCCAGTACAGTTGTGGAATTTTTACAGAAAGTTACAAAGAACTAAAAATCTAGTTTGTATTTGTTGCTTTAAGGTTTATGTAAGCCCTCAATTTTCCAGGTGTTTTGTTTTAGAAGCTAATTAATTCTGGGTTGAAATTGCAGCAGGAAACTGAACATTGCTCTATGATCATTAATATGAACTGTTTGCTTTTTAAATTTGAGTTTCATTTCATTACATTCTTCATTGCATAAAGATTTACATCTCTAGGGCTGTAAAGTGCATAGGAATTCCTTTGCTTCATTCGTCCCACTTAAAATCTTCAATAAAAAAGTAATGATCTGAAAGTAATTGTAAACTCTTTTATCACATAATAAATTAAAACTGCAGCTATCCCCCAGCTAGGAGAGGAGCCACATATGCACAGAGAGAGTTGCCCTGATGGAACTGAGCTGGCAGACAAGTAGAGAGCCTTATGTTACATTCTCCTGTGTCCTCGTTACGTTCGTAGCATGAATATGTGACTTAAGATTTTTAATGGAAAAAATGACTGGGGTGTCTGGCTGGTTCAGTTCGTGGAACATGCGACTCTTGATCTCAGGGTTGTGGGTTTGAGCCCTACGTTGCGGGTAGAGAATCCTTACAAATAAAATCTTGAAAGAGAGAGAGAGGGAGGAAGAAAGAAAGAAATGATTGACATGCATCCCAAAGGTGATAAAGAGTGTGCAAGAAATGTTGAGACTTTGAGGAGAGGCAAGTTTGGAATATGCTTCTGTGTTGTAGGGATAAGGATTTGTCCCTGTGGATTTATCTGGAAAACAGTTGGCAATTGGGGTATAGAGCTCAGGACAGTTTGTCTCATTTCTAATACAGTGCTTGGCACATCAAATATTTATTGAATGAATATTTTCCAGATACGTTCCTAATATCTGTAGGTATTTTTTAAGCCATATAAGAAACGTAACATTAAGAACTAAAACGTCGCACCAGCCCTGCTGCGTACCACACAGACCCTACAACCTGAGGACGCTCTCCTAATCCGTCAGTTGGTCAATCAACAGTTCTTGTAGCGAGGCACTGTGCTGTTTACCTTGGGAAGACCCAGTCTCTCTAAGCCTAGCAGAGAAGGTCACGTGTAAGAGCGTGTCTGTGGAGCCCAGCTGCTGCCTGAGTCCAGCCTTAGTCTGGCTTCCACGGAGGAGGGGCAGGGCGTCAGCACCTGGACAGGGGAGCGTGGGGGCGGGACGCGAGAGGTGGCAGGGAGCGGGAGCCCGGCCCTGGGGTCCAAGTCCCGAGCCCAAGCTGGGGAAGGATCCTGCGGGGTGGCCAGTGTCCTGTCTCTGCATGAGAGGCGGAGGCACGAAACGCCTCTGAGGAAGATGTCCCCGTGGTTCTGGGCGATCACTTCAGTGACCCTCCGTGGTCGCGCACATTATCGGTGTTGAGGGTACAGCAGCACAGCAGTGAGGAGTTTGGGCCGGGCAGCCTGGCGGCCTGGGCTCTTGACTCTGCTGTACTTGCTGTGGGGCTGAGCTGCTTACAACCTCTCCTGCCTGACTTGCCTCATCTGTAAAATGGGAGAGCAGGGCTTCCCTTTGTAGGTTACTGTGACAATTACGTACGTTAATACAGCTCATTGGGCTTAGACCAGGGCCAAGCACTTGGTCTCGGTGTGTGTGGTTTTGGGCTCTTTTCATTCTCTATTGAGGAAATGTGAAAAAATCGGGAGCTAAACTGCATAGTAATGTAAAAAACTGTCTTCCTTAAGTTCAGAATTGCTTTTTCATAGGTTCTTTTATTACTGATTTGACCAGAGCTGGCATGAGAGGTGGGGCACTAGGTCCCCTGCTCTGGGCCCCAGAGAATGGGGAGGACGTGCGCGTGTGCTCCGAGCTCCGTTGGCAGCGTGTCGCACACGTAGAATGATTTGCTCAGCTTGCCTATTTGTAACTGTTTAGTGTCTGTCATGAAAACCCCCGGGAGCCCAGCACGGTGCCTGGCGCTCGACTGATGCTCAGCACCTCTTCTCTGGCGCGGCTGCAGGTGTGGGGAGGGGCGTGGGGAGGCGGGTGAGGAAGGTCCCAGAGCACCCTCATGCTCAGCCCCGTGTTCGTTCCGCACACTGCTGTGGATCCTGGTGTAGCCACACGGGTGGGACTAGACAGGCAGCCTGCGTGCACGGGGCAGCAGCGGCCCCCCAAGCCGGCTCGGAAGCAGCCCCCTGTGACCGCCCAGGGGGTCAGGGTTTCTCTGAAGGGGGAACTGGACCATGGGGACAGGTGACCACAGAGTGGTGTCCTGGGACTTGAGAGCATTCCAGAAATTCCAGACGTTACTTAAGGGAAGAAGGCTCATGGGATTGTAATTTGGACAATTCAAAGGGGCCAGAGAGCTTGGGACCCTGGGGTCTCGTGAGCAAAGACAATACAGACGGTTTGGGGGGCTCCACAGGTGGTCTGAGGACTCCAGGACACCCGACCGGCTACAGCGCAGGAGTCCTGTGCAGGAGGTGTGGGTAATAACACAGAGGAGGCAGAGTGACCTGGTCCCTGGGGGCTGCGGGCCCAACACCAGGAAATGGGGTTGCCTAGTGGTCATGAAGACTTCTGAGCAGGGCAGTAGCATCAGGACAGTGGTGTTCTGGAAAGATTAGTCTGGCGGTGACGAATGGGGGTGAAGAAAGTCCCAAGTCCAAAGATCGACTAGCAGATTATCATAGTTGTCAAAGCACAGAATTGACCCGTCTGAGCTACTAGTGAGGGAAACCTCTCTCAGCATCCTGAAGTGTGTGACAATGGAATGCTCAGCAGAGAAAATCAAACATGGCCCCAAAAAACATTAGCAACGGTGAATAATGACATGTTGAGTATTTGCGGTACCGAGGACTGGGAAGTGGGAACTGTGGTAGGAAGTTGTGGTCGGGGAGGGGAAATCCCTTGTCCTGCCCTGTCATTCCTGTCCCAGCACCGCGCTCAACCAACGTTGGTCATCACAGCTTTGAAAACCTGACTCTGACGGTCCAAGAGCAGCCTGCAGGCTTCCTAGTCAGCCAGCAGGCCAGCCAGGTCCTTCCTTCTCCAGCAAGTGTCTGCAGACTGCCGACCCCGTGCCGGGCACTTCCGAGGCCCTTGCAGGTACAGCAGTGAGCAAATTAGACAAAATGTCTACGTTGGAGGGTTTCCGTTCTAGTGCCTGTGACAGTGTCAGGTGCGGTGAGACCTACAGAGAAATACCCAGTCCCTCTCAAGAACCTTGAAGTTTTCTTGGAGACAGGACTCACAAGTTGTCGTGGTTTTCGGTCTGATGGACGTGAAGGGGTATTTACGTTTTTAGATGCTCTCACTGTTTGTGTGGGGCCGAGCGTGATCCTGTGTATTTCCTTGGCCACGTCCGTGGTGACGGTGGGCAACCCCAGTGCTCTGCTCTCCACCGCTTCAGTTTAAGCAAGAGAGACAGACACAAACAAAAGAGCAGAGCAAAGAACACAAGGGAAGCGTGCGGTCGTACAGTAAAAGCCACGTTTAGCAGCGTCCGCCCTGCAGCCCGGCTGCGGCCATCCCTACCCGCTCGGTGTCCTGAGCCGGCACACAGGTAGAGGTTATGGCGACAGGCAGGCCAAACTGGGTTTGGTGGTGTGTGTGTGTGTGGTTTTTTTCTTTAAGAGAAAAAATAAGTCCCTGGGCTTTAGCAAAAGCTAGGAATCTGCAAATTATTTTCCTTGCCTTTTTCATGACTAGAAAGGCATGTGACAGAAATAGTAAAGTGAAAACCAGCTACGACAATAGAAATTAACTTTAATTCAACCAAATTCTTGGTCAACTGTCACCTGTATTCCCATAACATATGATAGAATAAAACAGAGATTCTGCTTAAAAGTACTTCACACGTGAAGGCTAAACACGGCACCAGAGCTCCGAGGGCACCTGGAGAGGTCGGGGCCAAGGTCGATCCATAATGAGAGGGAACTGGGGGTGCCTGTCCGGCTCCGTCAATGGAGTCTGTGACTCTCGATCTCGGGGTTGAGAGTTCGAGCCCCACATGGGGTGCAGAGATGACTTAAAATCTTAAAAAAATAATAATAAATGATGGTTCTGCAACAGCACGAGGGGAGCAGAGGGTGTTGTGCTCAGTGAAGTAAGTCAGAGAACGACAAGTAACATGTCCTGCCACATGTGGAGTCTAACAAACGAAACACCACCACCAGGAACAGGCTCCTGAATGTGGAGAACAAACCGGTGGTCACCAGAGGGGAAGGGGCCAGGGGGTCGAGAGGTCAAAGCTTCCAGTCGCGGGGATGAGCGGCACTGCGGACGGAGCGTAGTCGGTTAAAGCTTGATAACGTCGCAGGGTGACAGATGGTGACCTCCTGGTCGCGTGAGCTCTGAGTGGCGCATGGGATTCTCCTGCACCCAAAACTAAGGTAACGTTGCAGGTCAATGTACTTCGAGAATGAAAACATTTTTTAAAGTGATTGCACATGGAAAGAAAAAACAAAACTATTTTTTTAAAAATTTTATTTATTTGAGGGGCGCCTGGGTGGCACAGCGGTTAAGCGTCTGCCTTCGGCTCAGGGCGTGATCCCGGGGTTCTGGGATCGAGCCCCACATCAGGCTCTTCCGCTATGAGCCTGCTTCTTCCTCTCCCACTCCCCCTGCTTGTGTTCCCTCTCTCTCTCTGGCTGTCTCTATCTCTGTCGAATAAATAAATAAAATCTTTAAAAATAAATAAATAAAAAAAATAAAAATTTTATTTATTTGAGAGAGAGAGAGCATGTGTGCACAAGCAGGGGGAGGGGCAGAGGCAGAGGGAGAAGCAGACTCCCCGCTGAGCAGGGAGCCCGATGCGGGACTTGATCCCAGGACCCTGGGACCATGACCTGAGCCGAAGGCAGACGCTTCACCGACGGAGCCACCCAGGTGCCCCTAAAAAACAAACTATTAAACACAGAGCAAAATAGTAAAATCAATGTAATATTTTTCTTCAGGAGTTTTTTTATTGTGACAGAAAAGAGAAATGCTATTTGATCTGTTAATTGTCAGTCTTTTTATAATATGTTGGTTACTAGTGGAGTATTGGGATGGAAATGACTACAAAGGTTTAGAGAAGAGGAATGGTAGTATGGACAGCACAGAAATATAAGTGATACATCTAAATAGTTGTCTTCATGGCCACATACCTAAATGCCTCATGATGCTTTAGATTTACGAGCAAATCGTAAAAATAAATATTTCTGATTAAAAAAAAAACTAAGAATGACAGTCGTAGACTGGCTTAGAGGAGGAACAGTTTCCAGGCGAGAGAATGCTCCGTGCTATGGTGTAGAGGAGGGATTACAGACATCCTTGAATAGAGCGCAGAGATGCTGAGAGAAGGAGACCACTCAACGAAGTCTACTGGACGCCAGGCACAGTGCTAATCCTCGGGACACAGCGAACAAAACACAAAATCACTGCTTCTAAAAAACATACAGCCTAGTGACAAAAATATGATAAAGTGCATAAAGCAATTATAAATTACGATTTTTCTAGGAAATAAATCGCGAGTGACTAGCCCGAGGGGCACCTGGCTGGCTCAGTCGGTGGAGCACGGGACTCTTCACCTTGCATCGCGTGTTTGAGCCCTATGTTGGGCATAGAGCTCACTTAAAAAATAAGAAAAAAAATGTTTAAGAAAGAGTGGTTAGTCTGAGAAGACTCCTCTGAGGAGGTAACACGTGACCTGAGACGTAAGCATTTGAATGTTCTCAGGAGAACAGCACATGCACATGGCCTGACATGGAGATGAGTTTAGCGGGTTCTAGGAATGGACAGACGTCGCTGCGAATGGTGCAGAGCAGGCAAGAAGGAATGGCCTGAGTTGAAGTTGGGGAAATAGATCGCACACATCTTATAAGCCATCGAAATGAGTTTGGAATTTAATGGTAGTGCAACGGGGAACCACTGTAAGGCTTTAAGTAAGGGAGTGGTGCATGTTTTTAAAAGAGCACTGTGGCTATCGTATGGTCGAGGAGTGAGAAGACGTGGAAAGCATCGCCATCTAGTCAGACATGAAGGCAATTTGGGCATGGATGGCTTCGGTGATGATGGAGCACAATGGGCCGAATTGTGTCCTCCCCAAAACTCATGTGTGGAAGTACCTCACAATGTGGCTGTATGAGGAGACGAAGCCTTCAGAGAGGTCATTACGGTAAGATGAGGTGCTGTTGGTGGGCCTTCACCCAATGTGACTGGTGTCCTGATAAGAGATTAGGACATGGAGACCCTGAGGGACGGCCGTGCGAGGACACCAAGAGACCACCGTCTCCAAGCTGAGGGAAACCTCAGACGAAGCCAGCCTCGCCGACACCTTGTGGTTGGATTTCTGGCCTCCAGGACTGTGGGAAAATTAATTTCCGTTATCTCACTCTGTGATACTTTGCTATGGGAAGGCTAGCCGAGTAATGTACGGAGGGAAGTGGATGTATTCCAGATGTATTTTTGGACCCAGAGCCAATGTTTCTTGATGGATTGAATTGGAGGTGGGGAGTGGAGATTAGAGAAGTCAAAGATGATACTCATGTTCCTGGTTTTAGAACTTTTAGAACAAATCTACTTAAAATGTTTGAGAAAAAACAGTCTTATGAAATAAAAGGGCAACAGTTGATTGAAGGTCTTGAAATCTGGAAAGAAAGATGGGAATTAAATACAATGGGATGGGGCGCCTGGCTGGCTCAGTCCTTAGAGCGTGCGACCCTTGATCTTGGATTGTGAGTTCAAGCCACACGTTGGGTGTAGAGGTTACTAAGAAAGAAAGAAAGAAAGCAAGGAAGAAAAGAAAAAGAGAGGGTAACGTATGTGCCAGTAAAAGTGTCATGCAAATATGAGTCATTGTTGATGTGACCATAGTTGTTGGTCGTGTGTGACACACTACAGTTTCGAGGGGGAGAGCATGAGTGAAAATGGCATTTGAGGGAAAATGGTATAGAACCCAAAAGATGGATGGGAGCAAGAAAGGTCAAGGGGAATGCAGACATTTCCGTAGACGCATGCATTTACATACATGTATACGTTTGACAGCTGGGAGCCAGAAAGGAGAGGTGACTAACACATCTGCCATTTTCCCTACGGGCGACGATCTCACCCAAAGTAATTTTCTTTGAAATCTTCTTGGGGTCAAGATCCTTGCCTAGCACAGTGCTTTGTAGAAAAACTTAATAAATGTTGTAGATAGGATAAGTAATCTATCATATTTTACTTCTTTTAAAAGAGAGTAGTATGGCGGGATATGTGCGGACCAGGAACCGGAAAGTCTGGCTCGGCCACTGACGGGCTGTATGGCTTTGGGCCATTTCACCCAGTGCTGGCCAACAGAACTTCCTGTGATAAGGGGAATGTTCTAGATGCGTGCTGCTTTGTCCCAGAGCTACTGGCCTCATGTGCAGCGACTGAGCCCTGGAAGCATGGCCAGTGTTCTTATGGAACTGAGTTTTCCATTTACTTGGTGGCTGTGGCCGCCATATGGGACAGGGCAGCTGCCTCAAGACGTCAGGTTCTGGCGAGAAAAAGGAGACCTGGGCCAAGCCGTCTCCTTCGCTTTTAGCCCGAAATGCTATTCTTCAGTTCAACACAGCAAATCCGTGCACACATTTCAAGAGTTCAAATATCACTTCTACAGAATGTTAAATTTTACACTTTCACATCTAGAAAATACGTAAATATTTAAGTATGTAAATTATATAAAATAAGCATGTGAATACTGATGTCGGACGGTGTAGCGTGTTGTATGGTGACATTACCTGGAGAAGAACACGGAGCACTTGGAGGGGACACAGAAGCCTGCTGGACGGTTACGGAGTTGATGAAAGACGCCAAGTAGAGGAGGAGGAACCGGGATTGTTTAGAAAAAAAGATGGAGGGCCGACTTACAAATTGTATTCAAGTGTTCAAACAGTAATTAGAGATGGTGTCCAGATGTTCTCCGTTTAGTAGACGGAGCACTGGAAACTCCGCTTAAAGAGGACGTCTGTTAGACATTGAGGCACTTTCAGAGAGTTTGGCATATTAAATGCTCAAAAGAAATTTAGTTTCTAATGGCTTTTAAAGCATTTCTTGTGCCACATACCGTGTTGAAGATATGCATATGTCAAAACATAGCCACAGAATGTTAGAACTATAAACAAATTGGAATCACTACTTAATGGATCTTTTAAGATAGGATTCGTTGTCAGCCTTCGGATAAGACTCAAGATATCACTCTTTGAGGTCCTATACAATATGATTTTTTAAATTATCAAATACATAATCTATGCTAGATTTTGATATTTATAGAATAAATAGTAAGATTAAGGGGATCCTTACCTATAAAACAGTGAAGATATTTACCTTGCATGTTTACAAAGCTTGATACTTATTATTCATAGAACGAAAACAGAATGTGGAGTATATACTATAATGCAGTCCTTCTGAAACGTTAGCATGAGTCAGAGCCACCTAGAGGGGCTTGTTAAAGCCGGCTGCTGTGCCCCCTCCAGAGTCTCAGTAGATCTGGGTTATGGCCTGAGAACTCACACATCGTAACAAATTTTCAGTGAGGCTGATGCTGCTGGTTTGGGGGCACAGTCTGAGAACCACTGACAGAGAACATAACACACTTAGCATTTTTAGAAGTCACCTTTCCATTTTTAGTATACTTTAGTAAAGTATAGTAAATGATGAGCTCCAGTAGCCTCTCCTTTCAAGCCGGGATGTGGAAAGTGGGCTCTGTACCGTGCACAGCCCTGGAAAGGCTCTCTGGGGCCTCCCCAACATGCCCCACGTGGGTCTGCCCTGAGCGTGGAGGGCTTCGGACTCCAAAATTCTTCACGTCTAGCTCTCAGGACTAACTTCAATTTGTCCCATGTGGATAACTTCGGCTACATTTTAGAATAAAAGAAATCTGATTTAAATCTGATTTTTTTAAAAGTAAAATGATTTTTTAAAAAGCGCCCCGTGTGGGGCTCGAACTCACGACTCTGAGATCAGGAGTCAGCTGCTCCAGGCCCTGAGCTGGCCGGGCGCCTCTAATCTCGGGATTCTTAATCCTCACAATGCTGTAATAAAAACTTATCCATTCTTGTTATTTTGTGTACTCTTCATTATCATCCTGAAAATAGGCATCCTTATACCGATCGCTGCCTGGGCCTGGCACGTCATCAGCATCGCGAGCACACGCACAAACGTGTCCTCGGAGCTGCACCTGCCCTGAGCCGTCGCACCGTTAAGCACCAGCAGCAAGAGCCCGAAACAGAGGAGGAGCCCAGGCTGGGAGTGCACAGGGTCATTCTTTTTTTTTTTTTATTTAAGATTTTATTTATTTATTCGACAGACAGCCAGCGAGAGAGGGAACACAAGCAGGGGGAGTGGGAGAGGAAGAAGCAGGCTCATAGCAGAGGAGCCTGATGTGGGGCTCGATCCCATAACGCCAGGATCACGCCCTGAGCCGAAGGCAGACGCTTAACCGCTGTGCCACCCAGGCGCCCCTGCACAGGGTCATTCTTCCTGAACAACCCCTTTTTTGCAACGAGAGAATTTGTGTCTTCATAGTTTCAATCTGACTTCCCAGCGATCAACCCAGCTTTGTCCTTAACATTTTTTGAAGATTTTATTTCTTAGAGAGAGGAGAGCACGAGTGGGGGCAGAGGCAGAGGGACACGCAGACTGCCGCTGAGCACAGGCCCCGCGATGTGGGGCCTCGATCACAGGACCCCAAGATCAAGTAGAAGCTGAGCTGAAGTCCGGCACTGAATGAGCCACCCGGTGCTCCTGTCCGTAGCATTTGACATGGAGACCCTGTCGCCCTAAACCACTACTTATTGGTCAATAGAAATAAATTTGTCCTGAAATGACAGGGTTCCTACACCCCTTTAGCATTCTGTGAGCATAAATTTGTCAATAACCCTTGAGAACTGCCTGAAATTGAGTATAATCTTCCTGGCGGAGAGTTTGAGTTCTGGAATCAGAAATGTACATTCAGAGGTAGGTCCACATTATTTGACCGCTCTCTGCCTCTTTCTTCGTCTACTACAGGCTGTTAATTTTAATGTTTAGCTTTAAAGGGATGTTATGGGGCACCTCAGTGGCTCAGTGGGTTAAGTGTCTGCCTTCGGCTCAGGTCATGATCCCAGGGTCCTGGGGTGGAGCCCCATGTCAGGCTCCCTGCTCAGTGGGAAGCCTGCTTCTTCCTCTCCTGCTCCTCTGCCTGCTTCTGCTGTCTCTCTCTCTCTCCCTCAGATTAAAAAAAAAAAAATACTGTGAAGCTTAAAGTGGCAATGAAAGTTAAGTTGCCACATGATCACAGAATTTTTAAAAAAATGTCTTTAAAAAAAAAAGAGAGAAGCTGACTGCAGATAGAAGGAAACATGATTAGAGACCATAAATATGGGTGGCACCAATGCACTCCCCAGCAAGATTCCCTCCAGTTGTCACTGAGAACTGGGGCGTAACCAGGCTTTCTGGAGGCTGTGAGAGGGCTGGACACTTCCTCTTTTTAAGCCCCTAATATATTCAAACATGCTGGCATGCCAAGAGACGGTGACAAATACAGGGTATGCTTCAAATGTGTACATTTAGCAAACTGATACTTTTAGCATGCAATGATTACAATCCAATATAACTAGCCACAGGTGTACCAGATGATTACAGAATTTATCTAAAATATTAATTCATAATGCATCGCACACAGCGTCATTTGGTGACAGGACAAAGTTTAGAGCTGTACAAAGAATGCCTTCTCATAACCGTGTGGATACACCTCCGGGATGATGGTATAACCTCACTTGCACACGAGGTCAATGCTTTGAAGCTTTTAAGGAGTGTGGGGCCTGGCCTCCCTAAGCCTTGGTATTGGAATGGAAAAGACAGGTGACCAGACTTGTCTGGTTTAACAGATCCAGTTTGCAGAAATACACAGGGCATGGAATGGAGGGCAGAGATAGCTATGACAGGTTGAAGCAATGACTTCTGATTTCTTTTTTTAAAGATTTTATTTATTTATTTGACAGGGAGAGAGAGCACACACGTGTGCAGGGGGAGGGGCAGAGGGAGAGAATCTCAAGCGGACTCCCCACTGAGCCTACACCCCCAACAGGAGCGCCATCTCACGACCCTGAGATCCTGACCTCACCTGAAATCAAGAGTTAGATGCTTAACTGACTGAGCCCCCCAGGCGCCCTGAGTTATGATTTCTCAGCTGAATTGGGAAAGAAGTGGAAACAAAAGGCAGTAATAGGTTGGTAGAAAAGAGATTAATACCCAACGAGCTGTGAGTAAAGAAACCAAGGAACCCAATGGCTAGTCAGAGAGTGGCACCGCAGAAACCGATCTCACAGCAGGGGTATTTCTGGGTGGGATGGAGTGTGGACGTGGGAGCTGGAGCCACCCCTGCACTGGTCACGGCAAATCATCGTAACGCTAGCTCTTTGAGATGCGATCCTCAGGGACGCTGGGAATCACGGTCTTTCAATGGAGAGGACTCCCTGTCTCAAGGTGCCTTAAGCTGGTAATTGCTCCAAAAGTATGGCTGGGGAAGAAGAGAGGGGACAAAGGGTTGAATACATGTCATCTTCATCCCTTACTAACCTGTGACCGAAATTTTATGGAAAAGAAGTAATAAATTACAAAATCTTGGGTGGTGCTACAGAGGTTCTTGTAGGACGTAAAATCATTCCTAACAGTGTTTCAATCCACTTATCAAAGTAATCTTGTTTTCCATTTAGTGGCAGGCGTAACAATAAAGAAGCAGTGTCTGCCGTGCCCCAACCCTTGAATTACAGTGTCCCCAGCACTGAGTGCCCTAGCTAAGAGACACTGGTTTTCTAGTACTTTGGTTCTTAAAAAGTTTTTTTTCCCCCCCAGTTGAAGTTCCTAATGCACAGTTTGTACCCACAGGCTTCTTCTGTGTGGACTGACTATTGGAAGTGAGAGGAAGGGACAACAGTAGGGTTCCCCGAGGGGTTTCTGCAGAGACCGTCACAACAGGCAGTCTGTGAACATGGGACAATGATCGTCACTGACGTCCATGCAGAACGCACCACGTGCCCAAAACTGGGGTAAGTGCATACTTTTTGTTCATTTGACTCATTTCAGGCCCCAGCACATGAAGCAGGTGTTATTACCCTGACCCCAATATTAAAGAAATAAAAGAACAGGAAACCAGTCGCATGTCCTAGGTCTCCCGACTACTAAATGGTGGAGCTAGGGTCTGAACTCACATCTCTGTAACTCCAGAACTTACAAGTTTGTACTTAAATGGCCTTGACGTTTGGGGCTGGGGCTGCCGAGAAGTCCGAGAGGCAGTCAGGGGCTCACTGACTGCAGAGCCTTTGGGAGGAAGGCAGGGTCCAGAGCAGTGGGTGAGAATCCTGCCTGACAATCTCCAGATTTCTGGAGCCTCTCTGCAGGCCCTGCCTACAAACAGAGGGATCCAGATCCCGACTCAGAATTCTCCCGGGCATGTCCTGGCTGGAGGAAGACCAGGAGACCTTTTCTTGCTCAATCCTGTGTATACATCTGCCTCACTAGCATTACAGACAAAATCATTAAAAAGCTAGGTTTCTTGAGCATGGGCTAACATCAAAGCCTGAAAGAGCGCTCTTGCACAACCCTGTGAATATACTCAACTCGCTGACTTGCTGAAATGAACTGAGTTGTATGGTATGCGAATCACATCTCAATAAAATGCTTTTAAAAAAACATAAGAATGTATGAATTTGTATGACTTTAAAAGCAAATTCGGGGTGGGGGGCGCCTGGGTGGCTCAGTCAGTTAAGCGGCTGCCTTTGGCTCAGGTCATGATCTCAGGGTCCTGGGATTGAGCCCCAGGGTAGGCTCCCTGCTAAGCAGGAGCCTGCTTCTCCCTCTCCTCTGCCCCTCCCCCTGCTGTCTCTCTCATAAATAAATAAATAAAATCTTGAAAAATAAAATAAAAGCAAATTTCCATGGCTTCTGCGTGATTTCAGGGGCCTCCTTGCAGGTGGGACAGGGCCCTCACGGAGCCGCAGGATCTGGGCCGGCCCCCCTCCCCAGGCGCTCGGAGCCTCCCCCCACCCCCGTGCCTGGCACAGGGTCAGGGGAGCAGAGGGTGCACGACGACAGGCAGCTACGCGGACGAACGCGGGCGACCCAAGCTCAGCAGGGGTTCTTTTCTGCTGTTGAGGTGGTCATGACTATGCTGCAAGCTCCACTACAAACAACAAAAAAAAGTTCACTTTTAAACGACGCCAGTTTTTGCTCGCAGTTGCCGGCGAGGTGGCCGGGGCCGAGCGCGAACCCCCGGCGCGGCGGGTCGGTGCTCGGGAAAC
>NC_048225.1:458513-609938 GCF_002007445.2 Ailuropoda melanoleuca
GGGGGGCCTGGGGGGGTCGGCTCCCCGCAGGGAGGGTGTCCGGGCCGCCGACCGCGTCCTTGGCGCGGGGGAGCGGGACCTCGCGGGGCTGGGGTGCCGGGGCTGCGTGGCGCCGCCGCGACCCCGCGCGGTGCTGGGGAAGCGATGACTAATGCGAGGCTCGCCCTGGCCCTGGAGTTCGCCCCGGGGACGGGAGCGCGGCTGTGGCGCCCTCGACGCCCGCTCCCCTGGCCGGTGCGATCCGGCCCCGAGGAGAGACTGTTGGGAAAGTGTGCACGTTCCCACCGCTCCCCGGACAGCTGTTTGCGTAGGGCTTGCTTGCTGCTTTCTTTTTTGAAAAGAACTTGCTTCGGGCTAAACTTCAGCATAGGAACTTTGCCCAAAAGTTAATTGGTTTTCCAAATACTGCGATGCAGTTGGTCCAGTCGGGCTGTAACTTGAGTTGGAAAGAAGAGTGAGCGCCCCCATTCCCCTTCCCCTCCTGTTTGTGAGGCCTGTTGTGGGCTCTCCTGGTGCAGACCAAGCGGTTTGGGAACTCGGAAAAACTCAGGGAACCTGCTGGCGAAAGCCTGGCTTCGGGAGGAGGGAGAAACAGTCGAGCTGCGTGCACGCTGCAGCTTGGAAGGCGGGGGGCACGTTAGGGGGCTCTTCCTTCTCCTAGGCTTGGAGGTTGCTCTCGGACTCATTCCGGGGAAGTGTGTGTTGGCGGTGCACCTTACAGACTGTGATACAGCTGGGCTGCGGGCTCCTGAGAGTGTTTTGAAAGCGTAATACACAAAGGAGACTGAGTTTCTCATTTTGTGGCATCTGTAAGCCAAGAAGAACTGCAACGGGAAAGTTGCAAAAAAGTTCTAGTAAATAACCCCGAGAATTATGTCCAGCAGTTTATGGATTTATACTCTATTCATAATCTAGTTTTGTTTGCTTTTGATAAGTTTCTTAACTAAGTGTTGTGCTTCTGTAAGTTTGGTTTTTATTTCTGCTAGTGATTTCCTAATTGAGGTTTATTTTGATTGGAAGCTCAGCAGTGTGGCTGACTTTAAGGCATAAATGCCTCTGCTGATTTTCCTAGTCTCCTTTCCCCTATCGGTCCAGAAAATTCTTACTTTAATAATCAGACCCTAATTCTAATGAGGAATTTAAACAGCCGTGCTGGATTGTGAGTAGTACGAATGTGGGTTATAAATACTGTTGTCCACAAGCTATTGGATATAAATTCGCTTATGTGTACACACACCTGTGTCTGAAAGAAGCCCTCTTACAAATGACAGAACTGAGGCTCACAGACACCGATCATTGTTCACTGTCACAGTAGCCAGTTTGGACTGGAGCTGAGATCTTTGGGGTCTGGGTGTATATGTTCACATTTTATCATCTAGGTAGGAATACATGGTTGGGTTTTGATTTCATTAGATGTCTTTTAAGAACGTTTGATTCTGACTATCTTGCATTCTTTAAAAGTTGTGTAGTTGGTGATGGTTTTATTGATGGCATTGGTCCATGGTGAGAAAAAATGACAGTTGTCCTGTGTTTAGGGCTTGGCTTGGAAAAGAAACATTAACTACTTAAAGCCTAGTTGAAAAAGAGGAAGTGTGTAGTTATTATATTCCTTGGGTCGTGTTACACCTGGGACGTTTTAGAGCTCAGAATAGCACCCATACTGCCTTGGTCTTTTAGAAATTAAATTTTAGGGGCGCCTGGGTGGCTCAGTCAGTTGGTTAAGCGTCTGCCTTTGGCTCAGGTCATAATCCCTGAGTCCCCAGATCCTCCCACCTGGGGCTTCTTGCTCTGCGGGGAGTCTGCCTCTCCCTCTGCCTCTGCCCCTCCTCGACTCCCCCCGCACCCTCTCGTGAGCATGCGCCCGCTCTCTCCGTGTGTGTGTGTGTGTGTCTCTCTCAAATAAATAAAATATTTTTTTTTAAGAAATGGAGTTTTAAAATCCGACATACTGTAGAAATGTTCCATTCATTTTGTACAGTTTTCCTCTAAAATATATAGACGGCACATCTAATGTGTGCTAGGTAGAAATTAACTTAGATGGACTGCTGATTTATAAAGTTAAATGTTTGTGAAAGTACACTTTAAAATCACACAAACCATTTAAAAAATACACACCTATAAGCCTATATTCCTCTGTGTCAAACTTTAATTTTGCCTTTGGTATTTAGATATTTGGTTGCCATGAAATCCTGTCAAGGAAATTTAAAGGGACCCTCTTTAAAAATAATTTTAAAGAAATTTTCGTTTTACTGTTCCCAATAGGCCAGTACTGATGCAGGCACTGCGGGCGCCCTGACTCCACAGCACGTTCGCGCTCATTCCTCGCCAGCTTCCCTGCAGCTGGGAGCCGTATCCCCAGGGAACCTGACGGCCACCGGAGTAGTCTCTGGCCCAGCAGCTGCGCCTACCGCCCAGCACCTTCGACAGTCTTCCTTCGAGATCCCGGATGACGTGCCTCTGCCCGCGGGCTGGGAGATGGCCAAGACCTCTTCTGGTCAGAGGTACTTCTTAAAGTAAGTGAAAACCTGTTTTGAAAAGCACAGCAAGGTGGTATTGGGACGTAAAGTATCATTGGTTTTTACGTTTTACTTTATGTCAAGTTTAGTTTTATCTTGTGTCTATATACAGATACACCTATAACATATACACATATATACATACACATAAGTGTGTGGTTTTTTTTTTCACTTTAAGATGACCTAATTACCTTCTTTAGCTTGGGTAATGTTATGAAAGCTTGATTCTTGGTTCAGAGTTTTTTAATAATCTTTTCTTTTGTGGCAGTTTGGATATTCTCATTTTGACTTTGTTCCAAATCTGTTAATTAGCTTAAAACTGAAAGAATACTGTGAAGCATTTCAAATTAGGGGAATTACAGGCTAGCATAGTCTTAGGAAATGCCATAACTGACATCTCTTTAAATGAACATTTTATTGGTAGAGAAGAACTACAAAATAAGTAGGTCTTCTTTGGGAGTCAGATTACAATATTTGAGGGGCGCCTGGGTGGCACAGTGGTTAAGCGTCTGCCTTCGGCTCAGGGCGTGATTCTGGCGTTGTGGGATGGAGCCCCACATCAGGCTCCTCTGCTATGAGCCTGCTTCTTCCTCTCCCACTCCCCCTGCTTGTGTTCCCTCTCTTGCTGGCTGTCTCTATCTCTGTCGAATAAATAAATAAAATCTTAAAAAAAAAAAGATTACAATATTTGAGAATGTCAAATGGCAAATCCTTTAGCTGCAGTTTGATGTGACTGATTACTCCCCCCCCCCAATGTAAAGAGAAGTATGAGTTTTCATGTTTATACAGTCGCTCGGTGGCAGACTTCTTTCAAGTTAGCAGGTCTTCAAAACAATCCTCTTCTGGAAAAGCAAAAACAAGACCATTGCGTTATTTATTTTTATGAGACTTTTTGTCTTTAGCAAAATGGCAAAATTTCATTCAGGCTGAAAAGATCAAAATAGAATTTTATCCTTTCTCACTTTGAATTTGTAGATAAGACCTAAGTATTTTTATTTGGCTTTTTGGATTTAAGTGTATATAAAACTTAAAGTAATTATTATGACTGAAATTGATGTTTTTAAAAAGTTGCTTACTTCTTGCTGTTTAATCACGTGAGATAATAAAGTGACAGACAATCCAAGTTTTGATTGAAGTCTGTCTTGGCAGTCTACTCCTAAGGCAAATGTAACATTTATTTATTAGATCAGATAATACAATTAGTGATACTGTTTTGTTGTGTGAGTCTTACTTAGTATTTTATATTGTTTGTCTTCCAGGGTTTGTAATGTAATATAGGGTTTTCAGATAGGCTTGTTTAGAAGAGCAGAGAAAAAAGTTTGATCTTAAAAAGTTTCTACTGTTTTTTGCCCCCTCTCCTATAACATTTTTCTTCTTTTTAAAATTTGTTTTCTGGTGTCCTGGTATCCATTTCAAAGGGTCAGGTTTCAACCAGAACAATAAAGGGCCTGAGACTGGAAAGTACACACAAGTCTGGCAAACTCATCTGCATGAGCAAGATCATTTGTTCTCCAGCAGACATCCAAAGTAAATGATTGAAAGAGCTGCTAGCTGTGAGGGATGTGTCTTGAAGGGAAAAGGAACTGTTTCCGAGACAAACCAGGTCCTTGCAAGGAAAAAGAAAGGCTATACTTTTTTGAACCTCTCCCTGCTGGGTCACATGCTGACCTGGGGAGATTTTTTAAACAGCTTAATAGCCTGCTTGCCTCCTTTCTTTGGTTGATCCTGTAGCTAAAAGTATACGGTTAAAGAGCAGCGTTTATGCTCTTTTTAGTCTTTTGTGTCTTGTAATAGTTGCTTACAGGTGACATCCGCCCACGTTTTTGTTATTTTCAGTGATCTTGTTATTTTGACCTGAAATAAATATTCTGTACGTCCATTTAAAAAAAGTTTCCAGTGCTTTTCCTTTGAGAACAAATGTTTCTCTTAATGATATTAATAAAGATGGGTTAACGAAGGGTCGAGGTGTCTACACCACACCACCCTGAGCACCTCAGTTGAATGGGTCTGTAGGGAAGGTAAACCAGGCCGGGGAAGTATGAGTTGCCATAAACGACATTTTTGTGTACTGCACAGGTAAATGAGCTCATTAGTAGTATATGTCCTATGAGTCAGAGATGATGGTAAGTGAATCTTCTTTAGGAGCCAAGGTGCCTGTTGTCCAAGTTCATTTTTATCCTCCTTGTGATGTTTTCAAGTCAGGCTCTGTTTGGGACCAATATTTATATTTTTCTTGTGTCTGAAGAGGATTCATGTTGCCATCGAGATGTAGAATGTAGATTTATACTAGCTACTTTATACTCATTTCAATGATGAAAAACTGTATTTTACTATATACATCTTTTTATTTTTTATTTTCGTTTACATCTTTTTAAATAATCATCAGAACTAACTTTTAAGTTACTAAGTATATAATTTGTTGAGGTTTATACTTGGCATGAAGAAATCTGACTGTGAATGGTCCAAACATGTAAGGTGATGTAATTTGATTGAAAACTTAGAAATGTTGACTTTAGAAACCAATTGTTGCCTTGTGACCATAGATGAATGACTTTTTGAAGTCATTTGGCCCATCTTCTAGTTTCAAAGCAGCATAATTACTGAAGGATTATAAGCAGGTGATCACTGCTATTTTTGAAGCCCTCCATAGCTCAGTGAGATCTGGAGAAAAGACATTTCTTAGCCTGGCAAGTGGTAAGGAAGGAAGCTGCATTTATCAACATGTACTTGAGCTCTGGTATGATCGAAGGAGGTGAGAAAAGCTCCGTCTGTATATTACATGTATTATTTGTGCTAGTGAGTTTACTGTTTTAAAACTAATCTTGTCGACATTGTATATCGAGGTTTTGTTTTAAATGAATTCTTCCCTGTATTACTCTGAGAATTGTTGCGTTCTTCAGCTGTCTCACAGTTTTCCTACAGGAAATGGTTCTTCAAGTAGGTGGTCAACAACTTCCTATTTCTTTATAAGCTGCTGAATAACTTCCTGAATTAGTATTCTATAATATTTCTGGTTACAAGGAGTGTTTTTACTTCTCAGATTTTATTTTACTGAATCTGATACCTTGTAACTGTTAATGGTCATAGTTACAGAGACCTTCTTGTACATAATGTACCATATAGAATGATAATATGGTCTGAGAAATCTGATTCACTGATCTTAAGAGTTTGTAAATTTGCATGGTCGTAATAATGTTCTAATTTTTAAAGATGATTTTGTTTCATTTCTGCTGTTTGTCATTTTCTGAATAACTGGCCACAGTGTTTTGAGTCCTTGAAGATTGAAGGTTTACTTGTGGCCATGATTTGATGAAAAGTTACATTGAGTGTCTTGATCCACATTTTAAGAAGGTATTTTTCCAGAGATTTTCAACATCGCACAGCATATAACTTGGCTGGTATTTCAACATTAAATGAACTTGCTTGCAGGTGTTACTGATCACTGTAATTGGTTTGCTTCTTTTTTTGCTACGTGTTATTTCACAAGTGCATGTTCCACTGCCCTAATTAAAGCTACCCCAGAAATGTATTGATTAAAGGAGATGATTAAACCATTTTGTACTATAATTTGACGTGTGCTTCTCCCACACACTTGCCCAGTAAGAGACTAAAAACACAGGATATGTTTCTGTAATACAGATTGGATATTGTAAAAAGGAGCGGCTTCATAGAGAAGAAGCCTGTTCTGTTTTCTGGTTTCTTGATATGACTAGGGTAACCCAAATGATTTCCCATCAAAAATGGAAAGCTTGTAATATTGCCATTAAATGTTGATTAAGCTGCAAAAAGGAAAAAAGTTCAGATTGCAGTCACAGAGTGTGTTTCCCTGTCTGCGGGGAGGGCGGGTGTGTGCCTGTTTGTCTTGCTGTGGGGGCTCAGTGGAAGGAGAGGGAAGATGAAAGTTTGCCCCCCCCCTTGTGCCTTGCACTGCACAGTGGGTGGGCGGCCTGGGGAAGAGTGGCTGCAGTGCCACGTGACGAGCAGAGGAACTGGAGGCACCGTTGAGGACAGGGGCGGAAGAAAACCAGTTTGGAGGTAGTGGATGTGACAGAGTAAATAGAACACAGATTAATTTATTTCCTGAGGAGAATAGTGAGCAATTTTTGTGTGAACTAAGAAAGGTAGTTGACAAACTAGCTGTGAAATACAGCAAACTCTCAGTTGGCTGCAAGATGGTTGGCTCATTTTCTGTAAAAAACGACATTGAAAAAATACTCTTCCTCAAGAGCCTCACGTTAACTATTAAGAAAAAGAGCTAGGTAGCGTTTGAATAGTTGAAACTTAAGAAAACATGTTTTTGAAATCCTGAGATCGGTCCCCATTAGTAATGGAGAGTAATGAGTTTTACTTGATAGTTAGAAAAAGAATGTAAATTAGCACCCTCGAATAGTATTGCTAGCGTGAATGTGAATTGCCTTTTACCTTGAGGATTTGGGGGAGAGGCAGACGCTAAGCCTAACCTTTTGTCAAAATGTGTACTGAGGTTTAGGCTGAGGGCAAATCAAAGTGAAGTCATTTTAAAAATCAGTTGTTCAGTTTTAAGATTATTCATACTTAATTTACCCCCTTCAGTAATAGCATAATTTAGCCATTAATTATGACTTGGAAGTTGAATAATAGTTGAGTAGCGTTGGATAGAGGAGGTCTTCAGGGCTGTGTGGTTCCATAGCTCTGGTTACTAAGTGATCCTAGGGGCCATCAAAGCTGCAAGGCGTGAAAGGGACGTTGCTGTTTTTAGGAAGAAGAATTGTTTCGTGCTTCTGGCTGTGCAAGTCCGGCAGCACCGAGTTCCTGGAGACGAGCACTGCTGTGAGGGGAGCACTTCTGCTTGCAAAGGCCTTGACCCCTTCTAAAAGCAGACAAAGAAGTTTGGTCTAAATCACAATGGTCCTTTTTTTTCTTCTTCCTTTTAATATTTTAGACAAGAAAGAGTGGTCAGTTTAATCCTCCTTTGGCTCTTAGCATGAGAAGAATCAAAACCTTTAACGTATCAGTCGATAACATGTTGTTTCCCTGAATAATGTAGAAACTTAACAGAATAACTCAAATAAGGGTGTCTATTAAAATACCACTGTTTTCCTCCACCAGATATTTCCAGTGCTTTCTTTGTGGTTAGGGCTATTACTTCTCTATCTCTGGTGTGCTTCTCTATCTCTTCATGGGTAGTGTTAGTCACTAGACTTATCAAATTCCTCAGCAGCCAGGTCCTGATTGGGAGTGGGGAGGGTATGGTTTGTTGAAAGCTCTTTTCTTCCTCTTGCAGTTGCTTACTTAGCCTAAAGTGAGGAGGGTTTTTATTTGTTTTTAAAGTAAGGTTTCTTTATTTGACCAAGAAGTACATTTAGAGAGAGGTGCTTTTTGACATAGACTGTTTGGTTTGGGGTTTAGGAGAACGATGGCTTTATTCAGTGCAGCTCTACTTTCACAAAATTGAATGTGCACCACAAAGTTGTTTGAAATTTAACTTCCCACGTATCTTGAAGTGCCTCTAACATGGAGTAGCTTCTGGGGAGCTAAACCCCACCATCTAGGAGGCTGGCGGCGGTGCGGGGGGGAGGTGTAAGGAGGATTGTCTCTCTCCGTATGATTGTGAATGTGGGGTTTTGTTTTACATTTATAAAATTGTGGCTCCTCTTCCTCCTCCTCCATGTGTCAGTCAGATTTTGTTGGTTTTTAGTAACGTGTTTTCTTTTATTATGAAAGTGACGTGTTCACTAGAGGGAATTGGAAAATTCAGGAGAGGAGAAAGTAGGGCCAGAAGCACCTAGATTCTGCCAAGGAGAGAGGGGTCTGAAGATTCTCATTTTCATAGCCTCACATATAAATACGTATTTTGATATTTAATTTTGACGGGAAATAACATATACATAGTTTTAGAAAGTCCCTTAGTACTGTAAGATTTATAAAGAAAAAAGGCACTTCTGGCCCACTTTGCTTTTATCTCTGGCTTGCATTCTCCCGAGGCAAAGCTTGGAACTCCTTTGAGATCCCTCCCCTCCCCCACATACTTAAGAAAACTCCTCCGTATTTATGAAATGTGCTGCACTGCTGTTTCTTAAAGTTTCTGCACCTCCTAAAATCCTTCTTCCTTTAATCCTCCTAATTTTTTTGTTAGGGACCTTTAACAGTGTTAAGGCTCTTTCCCGTTTGCCTGTAGCTGAGCTGTATGATGTATAGGAGTTTCTGAACAGCTTTGATATTTTCTTGGAATTGTTAATTGCCTTGTTTTTTCATTAGTGTTTGTTTCTGTTGGTGTTTTGCCCCCTTGGAAACAACCCTGAGTCCTTTCTTTGTCTTGCGCTCTGGATTAGAATGGTTGCTTCAGAGTCGTCCTACAGGGGCTCCCTGGGGGCTCCCCGGGGGGGCTCCCTGTTCTCTTCCTGGCAAGTCCCTGCATCACTCTCTCTGTTGGGAACCCTGTTGACTGTTTTTCTTGGTTTGTGCACTCTAAGAGTTGGCTCATCCTTCAGGAATTTACTGAGAAAAGGGGTGAATGGTAGGTAACTTCATTGAGATCCTCTATGTGTAAAAACATTTTTGTCTGTTGACATTTGATGGGCAGTTAGGTTGTAGAATTCAAGGCTAAGATTATTTTCCCTTGGAGTTTTTTTTTTTTTTTTAAAGATTTTATTTATTTATATGACAGAGACAGCCAGCAAGAGAGGGAACATAAGCAGGGGGAGTGGGAGAGGAAGAAGCAGGTTCCTAGCGGAGGAACCTGATGTGGGGCTCGATCCCAGAACGCCGGGATCACACCCTGAGCCGAAGGCAGACGCTTAACGACTGCGCCACTCAGGCGCCCCTTCCCTTGGAGTTTTGAAGGCAGTGCTCCATTTTATTTTAGCTTCCAGTTTTCGCATTGAACAGTTAAACCCATTTTGCCTCCTTTGGGGATTTTAGTATTTTTTGTCTTTATCTTTTGGGGGGGGTCCTTAAATTTCAAGATAGGCTTGGTATGTACCTTTTCTTCTTAATTGTGAAGATTTCACAAAATGGCTTGGAAGGTAAGTTGCCTCTTTAAGGTCCGTGGCGCAGGTGCCCAGCTTGTCCTTGGGTCCGGGGAAAGATTTCTTTTGTCGGTTCTTGGATAACTTCTTCCAGTCTGTTCTGTTTTCTTCTTCTGGAATTCCTGCTCATCAGAATAACTCTTTAATTTTATCTTCTCTATTTTTCTTCCCTTATCCTTTTGTTTTGCCTTCTGGAAGATTCCTTTAACTTTAGCTTTTAATTTTTTAATCGTTTTGTTTTTTTTTTCCCCAAGAGCTCTTCATCATTCTTAATTTCCAGGAATTCTTTTACTGAGCTCATTGTTCCTTTGCTATTTTTAAAAACATGCCATTTTTATTTCATGGATGTAGTGATAGAATATCTCTGAGGATTTTATTTTTATTTTTTATTTTTTATTTTTTTAAAGATTTTATTTATTTATTCGACAGAGATAGAGACAGCCAGCAAGAGAGGGAACACAAGCATGGGGAGTGGGAGAGGAAGAAGCAGGCTCATAGCAGAGGAACCTGATGTGGGGCTCGATCCCATAACACCGGGATCACGCCCTGAGCCGAAGGCAGACGCTTAACCGCTGTGCCACCCAGGCGCCCCTCTGAGGATTTTATAGTGGGTGTTTTTTTGTTCTTTTTCTTTCCTTTTTTTTTTTTTCCCTGAGTATGGTTGACGTAGTGGATGTTTTTCTTTCTTTCTTTCTTTCTTTCTTTCTTTCTTTCTTTCTTTCTTTCTCTCTTTCTCTCTTTCTCTCTTCATTTTATTTGAGACAGAGCATGAGCTGGGGGAGGGACAGAGGGGGAGGGAGAAGCAGACTCCCCATTGAGCAGGGAGGCCAACTTGGGGCTCGATCCCAGGACCCTGAGATCATGACCTGAGCTGAAGGCAGATCCTTCATCTACTGAGCCACTCAGATGCCCCTGGGTGTTTCTTTTTAAATTGTCTCCAGCTGCTTTCATTTCTTTAGTGGGCTTTACTGTAGAGGGGTATAACTGGGACCAACCAGGCCCTCAAGTTGTGCGGGGCCCTAAATGTCCCTTCTCCTGTAGTGGCCAGTTTCTTCCGATAAAAACCTGCCATCCTCTCCCATCCAAGAGTACTGAAGGTGGTGGGTAAGACTGTCTGCCCCTGTTTCAGGGCACAACAGCTTAGGGCTTAAGCGGCTTTATCCCTGCTCTCGGCTGTGGCAGGCATCGGAATCCAGAGCCTCTGGGTCCATTTCTCTGTAACATAAATTTCCCATCTCCTGCTTGGGCTGGGAGGGGGGTGTGCAATAGTTTTTTAAGAAGTTGTAGGTAAAATGAATTTTCGTGAATCCAATTTGTAATAGGTTAACTATGTAAAGTTGCCAGTTTTCTAAGCCCCCGTGACTACTGACAATTGCGTATGACTTGACCTACATATTACAGGATCAGTTTTTTTTCAAAGATTTATGTATTTGAGACAGAGAGAGCATGAACAGGAGGGACAGAGGGAGAGTCTCCAGCCAACTCCGCTCCAAGTGTGGAGCCCAGCAAGGGGCTGGATCTCACGACCCTGAGGTCGTGCTCTGAGCCAAAACCAGGAGTCCAACGCTTAACTGACTGAGCCACCCAGGTGCCCCTGCAGGATTACTTTTAATGGATACTTCATTAAATACTTTTCCTAGACAGATGATTAATTCAATTACATTTGTCCCCTTTAGTGACAGTTGTGCTAGTTTACATCTTTGTGTTAGATTTCCCTAAAGGGGGAACTGTATACTTTCACAACTAGGTAATAGGCATTTTGTTCTGAGGGCTCGGATTCTGAAATAGTGTGCAGGGACAGAAGCTTGGGAGACCTGATTCTCGTTCCTCCATGTGACCATGGAGATGCTCCTGCTTGGAGGTCATTTTCACGTTCTTTGTCTGGTATACACGGCTATACAGTAAAACGGCCTTACAAAATTATTTTGTGTCTTCCTCCCCCTGGTTTGCATTGGTATAGATGCTGTTAGGATAAAGAAAACATTTGTGCATATCTAAATTGATTAGATATTATTGGTGTACTTATGTAGGTTAACCTCCAGAGGTATATAACTTGGTTTTATCTTTGTTTTGGCAGTTGCTTTCCTTGGCAAGCGCTCATTTTTCAATAGGTTATTGTAGATGTCATAAAACAACATAAAATGTTTTCTACCTGTGATAAAATCGTGGAGAGGTAAGTGGTTAGAATTTTGTGAAAACTGGGTTTCGTTTTCAATGGATTCACCCATAGTAGTGACTAAAATGTGTTAAGCCCCTTTGTTGCTGATGTCATTGAATTTATCCAGATCCATTTTTTCAGCAGCCTCTGCCTTGATTAGGTAAAAAGCAGTTACATATGGAAATACTTTGTGGAAGAAGAGGAAGAAAACCTTTTCAAAAACCACACATAATCCTAAATGACCAATACAAAACCAGACCAGAGCACTCTAGCCATCAGAGAACAGTGTGAAAGATATCAAAACGTGGATAAATCTGGATTGGAAAAGGTGTTAAAATGTTGTATGCTACAGAAGAATGGAGTAGAGTCAGTGTATCTTATCTTAGTTAATATGTAGAGTAAGGGAGTATATAAAGTAGCCAAATGCTAAGGGTAGGAAGGAGCTGAATGAGTGGAGATTTCTGAGACCTGCCTGGAGCTAATCCTTACCAGTAATGGGGGTCACAGTTAAAATTTACTGAACCCTCCTGCATAACTTTTTTTTTTTTTAAAGCCCTCTGGGGAAGAGTTGGCCAAAATACAGATGTTCCTGTTTTTCCTCTACACATGTTCAGACTGATATAGGTTATGTTTCTGAAATTGTGTAGTTTGGATGGGCTCCAGATGACTAATAGGTTCACTTTTAACCCCTCCCAGCTGGAGGGTGTGCAGACTTTCCTGTTAGGTGTGGTACAGATCTCTTCTTCTGGGTGACAAAATGAACACTGTTACTAGACAGCGATATGTAGAATTAAGATTGTTGTCCTCTATTTAAAGACGAAGCATGCCCTTTGTGCACCTGTGTATGAGTTTCCAGTTTGTGTCTGTCACACCGTAGGTAAGAGTTGGCACAGCCTATCTGTCAGTAGCCTGACTCCTTCCACTTCTGTAAACATGGTGATTTTTCTCAAGAAAGATCCACTTGGTTCTGGATGGTGTGTGTTGGCTCGCTGGCCTTGATGTACTTGACGGTCTTTCTCTCTGCCCTTCTTTGTTGTTTTCTTTGAGCTCAGCAGATGTGCGTAGAGGTCTCTTGATTTCATAAACACCTGTGTAGTGGTTTTAGGGAGCAGACATTGTTTTAAGGGTTTGCTGGGTCCCACTCTGTGGAGTTGGAACCAGATTCATACTATGTCAGTCAGGCCTGGATAGATCTCAAGACTCCCATTTCTTGCACTTTATCTTGTTTGCCTTTTTGTTGCTGACTCTCTCCGTGGAGAGTCTGCTGAGGCTAACTCAGGATAAGCTCACTAAGGGTAGATGTTGCCCTCTTGTTCTTGCTGTATTTATGACAGATGCCATCCCTCCGATTGCTCATGTATTTCAGAGTCCGTTGCTTGATGGCCAGCCTGATGAATGCCTGTAGTCCCTGCATAATTACTGGGGCTACTCAGCTCCATCCTAAAAAGATGCTAGAGTATTTACTTTCTGTATTCTGAAGTTAATTTTGTAAGTTTGAGATTGTTCTTAAACTCAGATAACTAGTCCTACTAAAAAAATACTCCATGTTTTCTGGGTGCAAATGAGTAGTAGTTCTACTTTGGTTATTACAAGTTTGTTCCACGGACAATGACTAGTTGACTGTGAATTAGATGAAGAAGGAGTAAACGTGTTGTTGAAGAGTGATACCAGTGAGGAGGAGACGCCTGGTAGTCCAGGGGAGAAGTAAGGAGGTGGTGGCAGGGGGCCCTGAGCAGGCTCTCGTCCCGTCCTGTGAATGCTCCTGTGAATGCGGTCAGCACCCTCTACTCCGCGTCTTCGGATGTGGACGAGTGGGGAGTCAAGAGGGAGCTGCACACAGTTTTTCTGGGAGCAGCTAAAGGGTTTGCCCTTCTCCTCTTGAATGACATTTGTGTCTTTGAGAGACTCCCTCCCTTCATGAAAATGAACCTATTAACTGGTTATATCTGTACCCTGACTTTGGGCATTAAAATAAAAAAAAAACACAACACAACAGTTCCATTATCATTACACTTGAAAAACCATTAAATGGTTTGGTCTGATTCATTGCTTGGGAAAAGTGTTTTAAAAGTGAGGACCACCCATTACAAGAACATTGAAAATACAGTTTTATCCTGTATGCAGCTTGAAAGTTTATTTTGATGTTGCAGCCTATTTTAAGATTTTTTTTTTTTTGCTATTTTTTTAAAAAAGATTTTATTTATTTATTCTACAGAGATAGAGACAGCCAGCGAGAGAGGGAACACAAGCAGGGGGAGTGGGAGAGGAAGAAGCAGGCTCCTAGCAGAGGAGCCTGATGTGGGGCTCGATCCCATAACGCTGGGATCACGCCCTGAGCCGAAGGCAGATGCTTAACCGCTGTGCCACCCAGGCGCCCCTATTTTTGCTATTTTTTGATAACATTTGTCAGAAAATGCTCAGTGAAGGGTTTCTTTCCATTTTTCTGGTACTAAGTGCAGCTTACCATAGTCCATTTGTTTATCATGTAAACTTTGTTAGCATTATGGAAAGTGAATATGGGCCCTTTTCATACATTATTTCATGTGCTGCACAAATAGAATTAATAGTAAAGTTCAGTGTAAGAAATTAACAATTTTTTTAACTTTTTATTTATTTATTTTATTTTATTACAATTATTTTTTAAAGATTTTATTTATTTACTCATGAGAGACAGAGAGGCAGAGGGAGAAGCAGGCCCCCCACAGGGCAGGGAGCCCAGTGTGGGACTCGAGCCCAGGACCCCGAGATCATGACCCAAGCCGAAGGCAGACACTTAACTGGCTGAGCCTCCCAGGAGCCCCTATTTTATTATTTTTTTTGAAGTTTTATTTATTTGAGTAATCCCTATACCCGTGTGGGGCTCAGACTCACGACCCTGAGATCAAGAGTCACATGCTTCATCTACCAGGTTAGGCAGGCGCCCCTGGTTTTTTACTTGTTAAAGTTGCATTGGAAAGCTGCTGATACCTAAAATTTTCTCAGAGATTTAAAGAATTTTTTTAAGTTAAACTTTAGAATTCATTTTAGACAAGCAGAATCAGATGGTTTAGTCCATTTTATGTTACCAAACTAAATATTTGAGTGCTTATCAATCAGTTTATTAAAATAAATTGTAAAACAGGGCACCTGGGTGGCTCAGTCGGTGAAGCATCTGCCTTTGGCTCAGGTCATGATCTCAGGGTCCTGGGATCGAGCCCCACATCAGGCTCCTTGCTCCTCCTTCCCCTGCTCAGGTGTGCTCTCACTCTCTCTCTCAAATAAATAAATAAATAAAATGTTTAAAAAAATAAATTGTGAAACAAATCTAATACTCTGCCTATCATCAGTATAAGTTACTGAGGAAACTAAGTTTTATCTTTTTTTTTTTTTTTTTTTAAGATTTTATTTGAGAGAGAGCTCGTGAGAGAGCAAGCGCACAAGCGGGGAAAGGACAAAGGGAGAGGGAGAAGCAGGCTCCCCGCTGAGCAGGGGGTGATGGGGGATTGATCCCGGGACCCTGAGATCATGACCTGAGCTGAAGGCAGACGCTTAACCAAATGAGCCACCCAGGTGCCCCTAAGTTTTGTCTTTTAAAACACATGGAGGACTTTATTTTATTTTATTTTTTTAAAGATTTTATTTTTATTTATTTGACAGAGATAGAGACAGCCAGTGAGAGAGGGAACACAAGCAGGGGGAGTGGGAGAGGAAAGAAGCAGGCTCACAGCAGAAGAGCCTGGTGGGGCTTGATCCCATAACGCCGGGATCACGCCCTGAGCCGAAGGCAGACGCCCAACCGCTGTGCCACCCAGGCGCCCCACACATGGAAGACTTTAAATTTATTAATAAAAGTTTTGTGGGGGCAGAACATTCTGAATGCTTTACGTAAACTCCGAGTTTACTGTGGCTGCAGGAGTCCATTGGTAGTTGGAGGAATGCTGGTGATTGAGAAATGAGTGTAGTCAACAGCAGCGGCATCTGCGGCCGCTCAGATGTCAGCTCCCACAGGAAAGCACGTGGAGGCCCTTCTCCTTCGCTGCGGGCTGTCTGGGTAAGCTGGGCTGCCCAAGCAGAAGCTCTCCAGCTGGGGGGCTGACATAGGACCCCGGATTTCTCTCCGGTGCCTCTCCCAGGTGCTGGCAAGGTGTGTTTCGCTCTGAGGTCCCTTTGCCCCGAAGGCGGCTGCCTTCCTGCTGTGTGCTCCTGAGCCCGCTCTTGTTCTCCGAGGTCCTGTGGGTCTAATAAGCCCCACACAGGGTCAGTCCAGACTCAAGAGCTTGGGAAGTGGAGTGCTCCCCGATGGGAGGAACTGCAGAATACCTTGCCTGTGTGTGTGTCCACCACACTAGATGGGAAATTATAAGAAATGATGTGCAGGACAGATGAATTACCATCTGGGGCCAAAAAAAAAAAAAAAAAAACTCAGGGTGAAACATAATCTCACTGGAAAACAGTTTATACTGTGAAGTAAAATCTCATTCTTTGTGAATAATGTAATATAATAAGTTGATAGGTGTTTCCTTTCAGGAGACCATCTGATCAGCCAGGTTATTTTGAAACCTCTCAGTGGGTTAGACAGTGTGTGGGCTTTTTGGTTACACTTGAGGGTTTGTGTTCAAGCCCGTGAATTCCAATTAGCGTCTAATTCGAATCATCCTCTAAAACTTGACTCTTGTATTTTATCAAAAACAGTCTCATTTTAAGTTATTTAGCTTTGGGTTAACAGAGTTATGGATCCACATGGAAAACCGCAGCAGAAACGACTGTGGACTTAGGTACCACCTCGTGTTTGGTTGAATTACGGGGGTGCTTTCTCTCCCTACCCAAATTCCACGGAGCTGAGAAAAATCTGCATTGTTCTTGCCGATAGTTTTACTTTATTCATTGAGACTTTGTAACTGCACAGACTGGTGAGTTGTCTGAGTGATGAAGTCATAGGTGTGTGTGTGAATACAGGTGATGTGCGGCGGGAGCCGTGTCCGGGCACCAGTGCTGCTCGGCTGTGGCCCCGCGGCACCTGTCGGATGAGCGAACACGTGAGGAGCGCTGCCTCACGGGCAGTTAGTGAACACGTTCTCCCACGTTTAATGTCAGAACCAAGGCCTCTAAAAACGGCAGTTCTTTTCCTCTTCGTGAAATTGAGGGGCTACAAAAATGGTTTAATCCATTGTAATTTTTTTTTTAAAGATTTTTATTTATTTATTTATTTGACAGAGATAGAGACAGCAGCGAGAGAGGGAACACAAGCAGGGGGAGTGGGAGAGGAAGAAGCAGGCTCCCAGCAGAGGAGCCTGACGTGGGACTCGATCCCATAACTCTGGGATCACGCCCTGAGCCGAAGGCAGACGCTTAACTGCTGTGCCACCCAGGCGCCCCTAATCCATTGTAATTTATGTTATCGAAAAGCTGAATTTAAACAGTGAATCAGATTTTAGCCCTGTGATTCATACTCCCAAAATGAGTAACGTGGTGAGCAGGATATCCCTAGTTGTTCTCTGGACTTGAAAAAAAAGGGAAAAGGTCTATGGTGACCCCTCCATTTTTGGTAGTGGAGCTGTATTAGGTCTATGAGGAGGCTTTACAAGAAAAAAGAGCCGCTATTTATGGAGCATTTCCTCAGGCCTGCAATCTGAAGCCATCGGAGCAGAGCTGCTGAGCAAGGCCGTGATTCTGCCAGTGGTTCTGCCCGCGGCCCCTGCAGCCCCCGCCCGGCCCCCGCCCTGCGGCCTGTGTGCAGCAAGAGCTGGGGACTGCTGCTGCTGCGAGCCAGGATGCAGGAGACAAGCTCCTTGTTGAGTTCTTAGGAAGCTGATCAGCACTCAGGAGTACAGTGGCCCCCTGGCCCCCACTTCCTTGTAGATGCTTAAAATCAGGTTGTCTTAGCGAACGCAGAACTTGTCCGGCAGTTTTGCTTAAGCTCACAAAAACAGATGTTGGGACTCATGTGTCAAAGAATTCCAGTGTAACGTATACATCCTTTACACCTGGAGTCTGTGTTTGGGAAGAGTTTGATTTTGGATTTTATGTAACTTTGTTGCTTATCTATGAAAATGTTTCTCCATAGAGTTTTGGGGTGGGTTTTTTGGGTGTTTTTGGTTTTTTTTGTTTTAAGATTTTATTCATTTATTAGAGAGCACAAGGAGTGGGGGGAGGGGGAGAGGGACAAGCAGGCTCCCTGGCTCTGCTGGGATCCTGCTTCTCCCTCTGCCCCTCCCCCTGCTTGTGTTCCCTCTCTGGCTGGCTGTCTCCCTGTCTGTCAAATAAATAAANCCAGCTGAGCCACCCAGGCGTCCATTTGGGGGATTTTTTAATAGTGGTCGAAAATAAAAGTCTCATCTGTGGTTTTTTTGTCATCATTGAATGAAATTGGGTTATCCGAATGTTGTTGGAAATTGTGTTTGTTTAGATGACAGCAATGATGAACTAAAACGAGTGACCTTCCTTCTGCTTAGGATAAAATTAATAGGAGTTTTGGGGCAGCTGGGTGGCTCAGTCATTAAGCGTCTGCCTTTGGCTCAGGTCGTGATCCCAGGGTCCTGGGATGGAGTCCCACATCGGGCTCCCTGCTCTGCTGGGATCCTGCTTCTCCCTCTGCCCCTCCCCCTGCTTGTGTTCCCTCTCTGGCTGGCTGTCTCCCTGTCTGTCAAATAAATAAATAAAATCTTTAAAAAAAATTAATAGGAGTTTTATCTTCAACAGGACCCTACTTCTAATCTGAATTTTATAACCTTTCTATTGTTTTGTGTCAAACTTTTAAAACTTGGTAGCTTTTCTATAAAAAATTCAGGTACTGTTCCACGGTATTCTCCACTGTATTAAAAAAATCCATTTTCCCGCTGTTCTGCATTCAATTTCAGGAAAATTTTAAATGACTGAGAAAAATGGTTTTTAGTAATGCCTGTAATTTTAATTTCAAGAAAGCATCAATTCATAAAATCCGGATTTATGTTACAAGAACTGAAATCTGCTTTCAATTCAGATTCTCTGGAAGTGTTGACATTTGTAGCTGTGATAATGTAGGCTATCTGAAATGGTTTTCTAGTCACGCACATTATCTGTAGGAGATGAGTATGTCCTAACTTACTATGTCTGCGCCCCCCCCCCATATGGACGAATGCAGGACGCAGGATGTCCCGCACTGACATGGGGCCTGGTAGAAGAGACACCCTGATCTCCGAGTAATCTCCTTGAGTTCCACAGTTAGATTGTGTGAAATAGTGAGTCTCTTAATGGTGGCAATTACAATTCAGAGAAAATTCTTAGTTTTTAACCTAAGCTGAGATTTTGGACATTTCTGTCATTAGCAAAATAGTGGGAACTGCTTTTTGTATTTCCTCACCACCCCCCTTCCAGGAACTATTTAGATGAAATACACGTGCTGTCTTTCCAGATTTTTCCTAGCCCCAAGTCTGCCTTACTGTCCCCTCTTCTGGCCTCCCATGGGCCTTGCTGGGAGTCGGGTTTCACCTACAGACTTGCTGTACCCCCCACACCCACCATCGTGCCAGCACATCTTAACTGCTCCCCAAAAAATGCTGAGAATTGCTTTTCTGTGTCTTTCCCAGTCATTTCAGAAATAGTTCTTTTCCTCTGTTGTGGTGCCTTCTGAAGGCTTCAGCACCATGCTCAGAGCGAGGAAGAAAAGGATTGAAAGCCACAGGGTCTCTGTCCTCTGTCAGGAGGTAGGGAGTGTGGGAACAGTTAGAAATGGCATGAGCTCAACAGTAGTCTGAGACTACTGTTGGTAACCCAGAAAAAGACAGATCGCTGTGTTGGAGGTTTGTGGGGCAGTTTGGTCTTCGGTTGTTTAGAAGGATTTTATTCTACACTGAATAATGAATCCTTTCGTTGTCTTTATTCTATTTGTGGTTTAGTAACTTCACAATTCTGTGATTTTAATAAAATCCTACATCTGGTTTAAAAACCTTTTCCCTCTTGAATTTCAGTTCCCTGATTATTTGCTGGGCCCCCCGCCCCGCTGTGGCAGGGCCCTTTTCAGTGCATCATTCTGTCTCTAACACGTGGTGTAGGGGCTGGCCTACAGTGAGCATCCAGCAATGTGACTGACTGGCTGACTTGCCTGCCTCCCGGAGCCTTGCTTTTCCTCCTCTGTAGAATTAGTGGATTGAAATGTGGGATCTCAAATTCTGTGACAATCAGTGAGAACCTTTACATGACTTCCCAGGTCTTTATACAAAGTCTTTTCTGACATGATGTTGTATTTACAGTGCTTTCCATTCAGCATAAAGTATACTAAGTTTAGTATATAATTAACCACTGTTAAGCAGAAACAGTAACTTGGACAACAGGAGGGATATATTTAGAGGAGGGATTTTTGTTATTGTGACTTAACTGTGGAGGAAAGGGAAAGTACAGAAGCTCAGACGCCGACATGACAGGAATTTAGGTAGGAATTAAGATGGAATTGATATTTAGAGATGGAGTTAGGAAGGACAGGGCTGACCTTTCTAGATGAAGACTCAGTGATTAGTTTTGGCGTATAGTTAGGTAAGAATGCACACCAATTTTAAGAAATCCTGTTTTTTTTGTTGTTTTTTTTTGTTTTTTTGTTTTTTTAAAGATTTTATTTATTTATTCGACAGAGATAGAGACAGCCAGCGAGAGAGGGAACACAAGCAGGGGTAGTGGGAGAGGAAGAAGCAGGCTCATAGCGGAGGAGCCTGGTGGGGCTCGATCCCGGAACGCCAGGATCACGCCCTGAGCTGAAGGCAGACGCTTAACCGCTGTGCCACCCAGGCGCCCCGAGAAATCCTGGTTTTGTTTGAGAAAATACCGACATGTCACTAGTTGCTTATTATCTAAAGATACTAGAAACAAGAATTGGAGATTGAAACTTCGGCTCTTTTTCATTTGTGTCTCTGTTAGCGCAGAAACTGGGAGTTCTTGTCGCCGTCCCTGAGAGCCAGAGGGCTTCTCTGGCTTCCTGCGGCAAGTGCTGTCCGAGGCCGGCTGGGCCGCAGCACCGCAGCGCCACACATTCTCCATATCGTCTGTTTTAATTTAGTTTTGGACTGTTTGATTCTCACATGTAACTTAGACTTTTGTCTTCACGCCCACTGTAGGCGGTAATACAAATTGCTGGTGGTCTTCCAGTACTTATTCATTCCAGGGTGTGGAAGAGGCTGATGTCCTGTGAGTAGGGTAGTGATTGTATGAAGCGTTAATCTGAGAGAAAAACACATGAAGACACTTCCTTTTGAGTGTATAAAGTTTGTGTACCACCTTCGGTATTCCTGCTGTTAGTGTTTCCAGTTCGAGTCGTCGTGTCGTGGAGACGTGCCGTGTGTATGCTTCGCAAGGACGCTTACCGTGCCTTGTCCCGCGCGGGCTTCTGTGGGTCTCGGTCGGTCGTACAGACGGCAGGTCTTCCTCGAAGAGGTGCAGAAACGTCCAGGTGCACCCACAAACTATTTCTGTTAAATCTATGGCTGTCTCTTTATTTTTTTTATTTTTATTTTTTAAAGATTTTATTTATTTGACAGAGATAGAGACAGTCAGAGTGAGAGGGAACACAAGCAGGGGGAGTGGGAGAGGAAGAAGCAGGCTCACAGCGGAGGAGCCTGATGTGGGGCTCGATCCCATAACACCGGGATCACGCCCTGAGCCGAAAGCAGACGCTTAACCGCTGTGCCACCCAGGCGCCCCTGGCTGTCTCTTTATGATCATAAAAGTTTTTTTAGTTTTTGTCCTACAACAGATTTTTTTGTAGACTGAGTGAAGTCTACACTGTATGTCCTGTAGAGGCTCATTCAGTATTGAGTACTCATTTGGGGATTAATAAACACTTGTTGAACTAATGTAGGATGCTTTATTTACTGATTTTTGCCTAGAAAAAGAGATGTTCAGTCTGCCTTTTAAGCACACACCAGGATGTTTTACTTTCTTTACCATGTTCCTTAGAAGCAATGACCCCGGTAAGGATGAATTACCTACTCCCGTGAGAGCTTCCTGAGTGATTATGATGTGTGCGTCCCCTTATCAATGGATAGTTGTCAAATGAATTGAGAAGGATTTTTAGATTTCGTGTATATTTACATACTCCTTCATAGGCTCGGACGTGCATACCCAGCTGTGAAATGGGTGGATTTTCCTGTCACACAATTAGAGGTTCAGCCAGCACTCCCGCGCTCCTGCCGCCACGCCCACCTGCCGCTTGACCGAGGTCCCTTCACGATGTTCTGTGTGTGTGCAGTTGTGCGTGTGAGAGGACTGCACGAGCCGTGGAAGGGTCGTCTCTGTTGTCCGCTCTGACCTGGCTTTGTTGATTGCGAACAGCAGGTCATGTAGTGCAGGCACGGGGGAGAAGAGGTTGCACGGACATCTTGCTTTATCTGAAAATCAGTGTTTTAGTCCAACACATTAGATGTCTGTTTATGCACTGGGCTAGAATCTGTAAGGGTTTCATTTAGCTCGTGTTGCTCTGCTCCTATAAAATAACTGAAAACAGTAGCAAATGCAAATGGACGCTTGTTGATGTTAACTTGCTTGGCGGTTCTGTCCTGCTTGGGATTTCCCACCTCTGGGAGTGTTAAGTCACAGCAGTGGCTTTGCTCACAGTACCTGATGAAGAGAACGGCTTTGCTCATAAGGACGGGCAGTGTGGCAGGTGTGTGCTGGGAGGCACTCCAGCGCTGGCAGTCCGTGTGCGTGCGGGGAGACGGCCTGACCTCTGGCTGCCTCTGGCTCCAGACCTGTGATCAGCTGAAGCTGTTTGAACACTGAAAGTCATGAGACCAGACAAGCCCACTGAAAATGAAAACTGAAAATTCATGGCATTTGAAAACTTTATTTACACCCCCACACACATAATTTTTTCCCAACTGTGCCAAAAATTAGTTCAAGTGATGGAGTTTTTAACATGATCTTATGGCTGACTTATTTCCATGGGAGGAAAATATTTCATTGTATAACTTTAAGGAAAACGTAGTTTTATTTAAGGAAAGTTACCTCTGCACATTTTAGGAACTCTGGTGTTCTTTAAATCAAGATACCTGTTGTGTAAATTTTAAATTAGGTTTACTGATTTTGCTAGGATGCCTGTTTTAAAGTACAGAATCAGCTTCTGCTTTCAGGAATTCAGCCTAGTGTTTCCAATGAGAGTGTGTGTATTGCAACATTATTTATCTATTTTTGTAGAGGGCTGTTAATCACTTGGTGCCGCCCTGTCTGACTTGTGTGCTCGTGGGTTGTCTACATGAAGTCTCTTGATACGGCCTCTCATTTCTGCAAAAATTTGTCCTGTATTTTTAGCCCACCACCCTAGTGAGAAGCTAAATTATTTAATAGAAATATTTAGACACCAGAGCTGACTTTTAATGAGATCTTTATTGCACATGCTGCTGCACTCTCTTTGGAACCAGGGCAGTGTTTAAAAGCAAATGCCAATGTTGTTATGAAATCTAATTCATTTATCCTACGTTTGGCCAAAACCTAGTCACTCACACTCTCTTTCTTTTTCTCTCTCCTGATTCTAAGCACGTGGGCTGCTGTTTGAAAGAGGAGTTAGGGGCGCCTGGGTGGCACAGCGGTTAAGCGTCTGCCTTCGGCTCAGGGCTTGATCCCGGCGTTATGGGATCGAGCCCCACATCAGGCTCCTCTGCTAGGAGCCTGCTTCTTCCTCTCCCACTCCCCCTGCTTGTGTTCCCTCTCTGGCTGGCTGTCTCTATCTCTGTCGAATAAATAATAAAATCTTAAAAAAAAAAAAAAGAGGAGTTAGTATGTCTAGTTCGTTTCCACGTTGTATTTCGAGGTTCGAAGTTTTGCGGGAGACTTGGTTTTTGATGGGACTGTCATTTAATACCTCTTGAAGGATTCTGCAGGAGTGTTAGCACGGGTTGTAAACTGGAGTTCCTGTGTGAAATGTGAGACCGTGACCTCTTGATCCAGAGACCAGGAGTGTTGCGGACTGAACCAAACCCTGTTTCCTAAGAATAGAGGTACTCTGCTTAAGGATTGGAGTTCTGCTCAGTGCTTGCGATATTCTCCAGTAATTAGTCAGAATCCCAGATACACTGGTTGGTTTTTTATGTCTTTTGAGTGGACAAGCAACTGTTTCTTTGTAGGGACGAGAGGGGAAATGTGCATGATTTCTTCAGGGTTTGGGAAGGAGTTCTAGAGGACCGGCAGCCCTGGTAGGGGAGACCTGGCCCTACAGAAGTTGTCTTCAGGTGCGAAGAGAAGTCTCTATGCTAACTTGAAAAGAAACATCTGGTAAATGTACCATCCAGGTCTTCTCATCCTTGCAGACTTAAACCCTAGAAGCCATCAGTGCTGACCTGAGAAGACAGAAGGCACAGAACAGTCGGGGGGAAGCATGTGAAGTAGGTTTGTTGTGGAGGCGAGAAGTGTATGTATTCAGCCTGTTAGTTTGAACTGTTCACAATCCGGACACAGCCTCATGGGCCTGCATTTGATGGACAAGATTCAGGATTCTTGTTCTCAGATCCAGGCTGTCTTCTCTGTGTTTCTGCTTTTTCTACTCCTTTGCTTAGTCATCTTGTTCTTTATGCTTTTCAAAATTTGCAGTGCTTTGATGCCCAAATATTTTGGAGTCTTTCAGGACAAAAGTGGTTGCAAAATCATGGTCCACCAGAGAGATACAGAAGAAAAGTGCTCTTACCTGACCCAAGTAGTTAAGATTGGTCACTTAATAGAAATTTGCTTAGGTTGACTTAGTTGAGTCAGTTATATCAAGGAATTAATCTGCTTGGTTTAAATTAGTTAAGACACTTATAAGCAGTGTACAAGTCCGCGGAACCACTCACGTAGAGATGCGGGTCCGAAGCCTGGCTCCAGATCTCCTTTCTAGCCTCGTTTCTGTTTACCACCCCCCGCCCCCAGTAGGCACCCCAGTGAGTGTGTGTTCAGGTGCTTGTGCTCACTGTTAGGGCTGCTTCCCAGAGGGGTCCCCTCAGCCCCTGCCCATTTTTTATTTTAGTCATTTAAGGCTCAGACACTGGCCCAAATTCTTCCCTAGCTTGTAGTGACCATATTTGAACCTTCCCATCTCAACTTCTGTAGCTTTTTTTTTTTTTTTTAAGTTTTACCAATTTATATTAGAGCGAGAATGCAGGGGGATGGGCAGAGGGGGAGAGAGAGAGAATCTCCAGCAGACTCCCCGCGGAGCCCGAAGTGCACTGGATCCCAGGACCCTGAGATCACGACCTGAGCCGAAACCAAGACATGAACCCATGGAGCCCCCCAGGCGCCCCTGAGCTCTTAGATTGGGTGAAAGAGGGTACATGCCACAGACGAGTGAAGTTCTGTGCCGGGGCTTGTACGCATGCGGCTCGGGCACTGTGGTGTGTGGTGGGGCCGCCGCTCTGATTGGTCTCCCCACACGGCGCCTGACCGCTGGTGCTCACACGGCGTTGAATGAGATCGAAGCACCTCATCGGGCTTTCCCTCTGTTTGAGTGAATTTCACGGGCCTGACTTGCTCTCAGATCCATCCACAGGAGTAACAATATTGACTAGCATTTGCTGAGTGTTTCTGTGTGTCAGGTACTGGTTTAAGTCCTTCCTATGGAGCAGCTCACCGAATCCTCACAGCAACTGTTACCCCATTTTATCGATGTGGAAACTAAGGCGCACTTCCACCCAAGATCCTGTAGCTGATAGGTGACACAGCCGGTTCCAGCTCTGCCGGGCCGGCGCCAGAGTCCGTGTCTTACCCAGTACTCTGTACTAAAATACAAATGAAGAGTTAGCCTGGCATTATGCTGTGTCCTTTAAGCTGCTTCTCTTACATAGTCTTCATCATAGGTCCGTGGGGACTTGTAGTGCAACATCATGGAACGCTCCTACTAGTCGTTCCTAGATATAAATTTTAGTCCATGTTCTGGCACTATGAAGAAATAAGATAATTTCCTATAAGGAAAGTGTCAGTGAGGATGTGGAGAAAGGGGAACCCTCTTGCACTGGTGGTGGCAATGCAAATCAGTGCAGCCACTCTGGAAGACAGTGTGGATGGAGGCTCCTCAGAAAACTGCGAATAGAGCTACCCTACGATCCAGTCATTCCACAACTGGTATTCACCCAAAGAATGTGAAAACAGTAATTCAAAAAAATACGTGCACCCTGATGTTTATAGCAGTATTATCTATAATAGCCAAATTATGGAAGCAGCCCAAGTGTCCATGGACTAGTGAGTGGATGAAAGAGATGTGTGTACACACACACACACACACACACACACACACAGGAATATTATTCAGCCATAGAAAAAGAATGAAATATTGCCATTTGCAACGACACGGATAGAAATAGAGTGTATTAGGCTAAATGAAATAAGTTGGTCAGAGAAAGACAAATACCATATGATTTCACTCGTGGGGAATTAAAAAAAAATGAACAAATTAAAAAGAGACAAAAAATCTGAGACTCTTAACTCTAGAGAACACACTAATGGTCACCAGAGGGGAGGAGGGCGGGGGCGGGGGTGAAGGGGCACCTGTCGTGATGAGCACTGGGTGATAAACGGACTGTGGAATCGCCGTGTTGTACATGGAGCTGATGTTGACTACCCTGGAATTAAAGTAAAAAACTTAATTAAATTTAAAAGAAAGACAGTAAGTTAGAATGAGAGAGTTTAGCTTTAATAGTGTTTATTCTCAGTCACTCATACAAAAATAAGGTTTGTGTGATAACTGTATGGGGTTAAGTACCCTGAGATTGGCTTCGAGCAGTGATAGGGAAACCCTCACGTTCGTGCACAAGAGATGTCCATTGGATGAATGAATTATGTTACTTTGAAAGGAGAAGAAGGTAATTTCCTCCCATTAGGGAGTGTACATGCTAGAGTATGGAGTTAATCAAAATGATCTTTCTGGGTCTCTCCTACCTTTTGAAATCATTAAATTCAGTTGGTAACATGAATTCCTGAAGGACACAAACTACACCCTGTGTGCATGGAAGGGAGTGGCCGTCTGGGCCCCTGATGAGCACAGAGCGTGGGCTCCTGGCAGTGCTGGGCTCTCTCCGCCCCTGAGAAGGTCCCTTGTGTTGCTGTTTTATCTTACAGGTTTTAGGAAGTCTTTTTTCCCTACCATCGTTTTATTCTACCAAAGAATTATTCTAAAAATTATTCAATAGCTGTTAACAAAAATTTTATAGCCTTGTATTTATATTTAATAATAGTCATGACCTGGGCTTTAAAAAACTGGTATATTAAAAAAAAATCAGAATGATAGTCATGAAAAAAAGAGATGGAACACATTTATTTAGGATTTAGAAGATACTAGAGTATCTTGTGGAATTGTGGTAAAACAAAGCTTTAGAAGTCTTTAAAAAGCTTAAAAATCATCCTTGTGACTTTTCTGAGTGTACTGTAACTATGACTATCCTTGATTATTTAGAATAATGGGTACAGAGTACATCTGTATTAGAAATAAGAATTTTTAACGTTTGTTTTAAATTCTAGGCATTTCGTAACATAAGAAAACATGAGGGCATGCATAGACCTGGGACACTTGGTTGTTTCTCAGCTGACTTGTGAGAGAGATTGCAGCTTTGATCTCTAAATTGCAAGTCAACATCCTGACTTCTCTGTAAATGCCTGGCTTCAGGGCCCTCCAGGAGCCTAGGAACACCATTGGTTTGAAAGCTGAAGTAAGTGTAGGTTTATGACACCCCGTGTTTCTGCAGAGGGAGGGCAGGTTTGGATTTAGCTTATCTGTCTGGAAAATCTTGTGTCCTAGGTAAGAACTAACAAAACAGGACCTGCGACTAAGCCCTGCGTGGCTCAGCAGTGGTTCGCTCCATCCAGTAAGTCCTGTGTGCTCACGGTGTGCCCCACGCTCGTGGTTTCGGGAGGGCCTGGCTGTGCTGGCTTTAAGGACCCGGCTCCGTGTTGCTGTCAAATTGGGGGTAGCTGCACAACGCTGGAACGCCTAGAGAGATTGGATGGGCCCTTCTAGAGGCTATCTTACTGTTCTCTGGACGGCACACCGATGTCTGAGACGTGTTTGCCAGTCCCCACCGTTTGATCAGTCCGTTTTTAAGAACAGATACAAATTATATTTGTTATTGCACAAGTGGCCGAGGTTCAGCGAAGAGGGGGGAATTAGAAAAACAGAAAGACCAAAAAAACCCAAATAAGTTACACATGATGTCAGTGCCCATTGGTAACATTTGTCCATGTGTTTTCGGGCTCTGTGCAGTGCGTGTGAGTCCTTGGGCATGAGCAGAGCCCGCTCCAGGAAAGGTGTAACTATTCACCTTCCACTGGCAGGCAGCACGAGAGAGCCTGTTGGATGAGGACATTTTTACTGCTGTCTGTGGTGTTCTGGTAGATTGTCTTGTATCTCTCCATATGTTGCTGTGTAGTTTTTATTACATTTTGAAGCATGAGTCTCTTTACGTTTAAGTGACCATCATGGTGGACAGAACACCATGCTGGAGGGTGTGGAGGAAACTTGAGATTGTTTCCCCAGAGCAGTGCAATGAATACTGTATACCTTGAGCCCATTCTGATGGGATGATCACTAGCCAGTGGTCAGTCCGCAGCTTCCTGAACAAGCTGCTACAGGGTCAGAATTTGAAGGGGCTGCAGGACAAGAGAGAGCAGAGGCTTGGTTTGTGCAGGGAGATGGAGTGTGACGTGTGTGCTGGGTAAGAAGTGGCCTGCCCATCTGCAAGAGAGAACAGAAGCTGGTGAGATACGCAGGAGACAGTGGGGGGTCCCACCAGGGGACGCATGAAAAGGTGAGGCCGGACGTATTGTTCTGAAGGGAAGGGAGAGACCAGACTTCTGTTTAAGGAATCCTTGTGTGGACGGTGGCCTGGGAGGCAGGCCATCCAGTTTAATGAACTCTCTAAAGAGGGATGTGAGCTGATTGGCCAAACTTGGGACAGCTGAGTGTGGGAAGTGAACAAGGAAGGGCATATAAATGATTTAGCACTGCTTTTATGCTTATGGGAAAGTGAGAAGGAGTTGTTTGGGAAACTGAAAATGATAACTTTTGTTTGCGGCTGTGTAAAATAGGAAATGTATTTCCCTTCACGTCCTCGTCCTGCTGAGACCTGGGAGTGTGGTTGGAGCTGGGTCTCCCTGAGTGATGGCGTTGCCTGTAGTTGGCGCCCAGGACCATTCACGGACTAATCACATACATGGAGGAGTGTGTATTTCTGGGGGGCATTTCAAATCCTGTGGTGGACCTGGAGGCTGTCACTGCCTCTAACTTCTCAAGGCTAAGTGAACAGGAGAAGCTGTCGGCAGTGAAGGGAGAAGACAGCTGTGGGACGTGCACGAGGTCTGCCGAGGACCGTTGGCCCTCTCCGCCATGCCCAGAGACTGCAAGCAGTGGGCTCACTTCCTTCCACAGAAATTGGGAGTGGCACTTGAGTGTGTCTTGTCTTCTGTCTGTCAAACAAGAAGTCTCAGGATGTTTTCACCTTTGGCCAACTGAAGTCTTGCCAGCCACATTTGGGGAACTTGTAAAATGATGGGTTAGTGCTTAGTTATCTTGCATGGCAAATTGTTGAAATATGAAGTCTAATGACGAATAGCTTTAGTTATCAAGTTAAGCCTGAGTTAATATGTATGTGGTGATCCAGTAGCTTGATTCCTCTCTCCCTTGAGACGGCGTCCTCAAGAGAGTTACGGTTCCATCTTGTAGTATTTATTTCCCAGTTCCCACAATGCCTGCAGAGTTGTGCGTGGCCTCCATTGATTTAAAAATACCGTGTATACTGGCCTGATATATGCTTTAATCCTTAAAATATTTTAATTTCATCAGATTAAGAGTGTTAATAAAACTTTTAAAGGGTGAAAAAATTCTTTTTTTTTTTTTTAAAGATTTTATTTATTTATTCGACAGAGATAGAGACAGCCAGCGAGAGAGGGGAACACAAGCAGGGGGAATGGGAGAGGAAGAAGCAGGCTCATAGCGGAGGAGCCTGATGTGGGGCTCGATCCCATAACGCCGGGATCACGCCCTGAGCTGAAGGCAAACGCTTAACTGCTGTGCCACCCAGGCGCCCCGAGGGTGAAAAAATTCTTATACATGCAAATCTTTTTCTTTTTGTCCACATTTCCTTATGGATCCAAACAGTATTTTTTTAATGTGGTTGTAATTATAGCGTGAAATTTCTTTTTCTTGACCTTCATGAAGTTATCAAACATTTTTCAGTCCACATAGAGTCTTTATGGTTTAGGATTCCATTTAGGAGAGGTGTCTGTGATCTTGACGGTGGTGTGGGGACTGTCCGTCTGACAGCCGTGCACCGAGCCCTTCACCCCACTTAGCTCAGTGCTCCGCTTCAACGTATGCCAGAATCCAGCGTTCGCAGGGTCAGCCACAGTGATGCCTCTTGGGAGTACGGAATGAGCTCTGGAACCTTTACCTGTGTGGACTGCCTGCAAGGCGGTCCATTTGCTTTCAGTTTGGTGGCTGGAGCTCCTTGGCCGTAGCTCTGGTTCCCTTCAGCAATTTCTGCCCCCTTCCGTGGTTGCCCTGCTTGTTGGCTGCGGAAGCCTGGGTCTGCCAGTGCTGTCAGGCGGATTTGGAGAGTCAGCAGAGACTGCAGAGAGATCTTGCTTTTCTTTTAATTTTTCCTTATTTGCCTTTAAAATCATTTTTTTAAATTGTGGTACATAGCATGTACATACGTACTGTAAAGTTTGGCACTTACACTTTTTTAAGCATACCGTTGGGTGGCATTAATTACATTCACAGGATTATGCATCCTTCCCAGTCCCCGTTCCAGTTTGCTCATAACCCAAACAGAAGCTCTGTGCCTGCTGTACTAACAGTGACTCTCCATTCCCCTTTCTGCCGGCCCTGCTGGAAACCTTGATTCTTCTCTGTGCATCTGTGTACTCTAGATGCTTCCTATGAGTAAAAGAAGACAGTATTTGTCCTTTTGTGTATTAGACTTTCATTCTTGTGGCATTGGTGGTGTTTTTGTTTATGTCGTTCATTCGTGTGTTGATGGACCCTTGGGTTGTTCCCACCTTTGGGCCGTTGTGAATAACGCTGCTCTGAATGCTGGTATACACCCATCTGTTGGAGTCCCTTCTGTCACTTCTCTTGGGTGTATGTCCAGAAGTGGAATCGCTGGCTCATATGGTAACTCGATGGGGTTTTGAGGAGCTGCCACCATTCCCGTGAGAGCTGCCCCATCTTGCATTTGCGTCAGCATGCATGGGTCTTTAACTGCCCCACGTCCCCAGCGACACTAGTCTTCCGTGTTTTCACTCCCCCATGGGTGTGAGGCAGTAGCTCGGTTGTGTTTCCCCAGTGACTGGTGATGTCGGCATCTTTTCATGTGCCCGTTGACCTTTGCATCTTCTTTGGAACAAGGTCTCCTTTGGTCCTTCCTTCCCTTTTTCATCCAAGATCATAATCATAGTGAACATGTTGAACCCTTATTTTTTCTGTGTGACAGGTAAGGAGTTTAGAGCCTGTGAAGATTCTTCAGGAAGTATGTGTGAGTGGACACATCAAATGGTGGCACTTTTTTTTTTACTTTTTTTTAAGATTTTATTTATTTATTTGACAGAGAGAGACAGCCAGTGAGAGAGGGAACACAAGCAGGAGTGGGAGAGGAAGAAGCAGGCTCCCAGCAGAGCAGGGAGCCCGATGTGGGGCTCGATCCCAGGACCCCGGGATCACGCCCCAAGCCAAATGCAGACGCTTAACGACTGAGCCACCCAGGTGCCCCGACTTTTCTGTACTTTGTATTAGGACAGGCGAGGTGATGCTGGGAAGCAGACAACCCCGAGATTTCAGTGCCTGAACCCTTTCTCGTTCACAGAATAATTTCTGCGATCGGGCGGCTTTCCAGGGTCCTCCCATCCCTGTGGTTACCAGGCATCCCGGGTGTCTCTCTTGGGTGATGTTGCCGTGTTGCCCTTTTGTGTCATCGCACAGAGGACAGAGAAACAGGCACGATTCACACCTGTTGTTGTCTGTGCTTTGGCCTCAAAGAGAAACAGCTTCTCATCGCCCATGGGTAAGAACAAGCCACTAGACCGTCCTCACTTGGAAGGAGCATAGGGAATGTGGGAGAGCATTGGGGGATTTTTTTGGTGCTCAGTAAAAGTTTCTATCAGTAGAGATGATAGAGACTTCTAAATTTGGAGTCAAATGGCTCTTAGTGTTAGGATCATTAGTGTTTCTCACGGCCTCTTCTGCAGTGGTGGGCGCGGAACCATACCCGTGCTTGTTGATAGTGCGGGTGTGCTGTGGGTGCTCTCGGGTGCGTAGCCCTGCCTGTCCTGGTGACTCACGTGTTCCCAGATCTAGCTTACTTTTACAACTCTTCTGTTTTGTGCGTATATCTCCATTGGCCTAGCATTTGTGTTGTTTGTTTTTGATTTATTTTTATTGTTTATTATTTTTTAAAGATTTCATTTGTTTACGTGAGAGAGAGAGAGAGAAAGAGAGCAGAGCAGGAGGGAGCGGCAGAGAGAGAGAAGCAAGTTCCCTGCTGACCAGGAAACACCCCCCCCCCCCCCCCCGGGATCATGACCTGAGCTGAAGGCAGATGCTTAACCAACTGAACCACCCGGGTCCCCTCTTTTTTTTGTTTGTTTTTTAAGATTAAATTTATTCATTTATTTGTGAGAAACAGAAAGAGCACGAGTCGGGGGAAGAGCAGAGGAAGAGAGATAAGCAGACTCCCTGCTGATCGAGGACATGGGTCTCTAACCCACAACCGATGAGGTCACAACGTGAGCCAGAATCAGAGTCGGACACGCAGACGGAGCCACCCTGGCGCCGCTGGCCTAGTATTTGCTAAATGGTAACGTTTTAATGTAGCATGTCAGCTATGTAACAAGGGACTCTTAGGAGTAGAGCGTGATCTTTATTAAAACTTAACTGTGGTTGGTTTAGTCCTCTTGCTCCCTGGAGGCATTTGGTAATGTCTAGAGATGTATTTGATCGCTAGAATCATGTTAATCTCTTTCAGCCAGAGGGGTTCAGTGAAAATCTACTTGGGCTCTTCTGTTGAAATTGACAGAAACCACACATGATGGAGCTCACGTTTGCCCCTTCTTTGGGGAGTGCTTTTCTTGGCTTTTCAACCAGCTCATTGCACAGGTTGGGAGTTACCTCTTCTGTGTGTCCTCTGTGGCCCCAGGCTGGACCAAGAATCTCTCCACAAGTACCGTGAGCTTCCCTCTCTATCCTTGTTTATTAAAATGTCCTCGTTGTGGCTCTTCCCCTCTGGTAGGAAACTTCTCCAGGTCAGGAACCATGTCTTACTCATTTTGATGTCAGCAGTACTTGGCGCTTAGTATGTGTTCAGTTAAGTGTTTTAAATGAACTATAGTTCAGATATTACTGTTTGGTTTGGATTTAGTTTTTTTGTGTGGTATGGGAGAGGTTTGGGGTTGCAGAGAAAAAAGGGGACTTGAATTCTAGTTCTCCCTCTTCTGGGTACTCTGTCATGATCTCTGGCAGGGGGTCGAGTCCATCATGGACCTCAGTCCTGTCCTGTGAAAAGCGAGGGAGGATTGGACTTAGGAGGTCAGGGACCGTGCTCACCTTGCAAGCATTGTGTCACCACCCACTTAGCTGGAGGCCAGACCGCCTTACTGAACACAGCTCTGTGTCCATGAGTGATCAGGAGAGGCCTTCGTGTAACTTCCAGATATTTTCCTTGTGGTTTAAGGCAGTTATTAGTAGTAGTTAATAGTAAATAAATACCAAGCACTCAGAATCCCAGTGAGGAGGTCCCTTCGCTTACCTGTAAAGGGACTTGTGTAGGGCATACTTCTTCCATATTGCTGACCTGGATGTGAAGTGTCCTACCCGGTGTGGGTTACATACCGTCTGCAGTGAGCACCTCTCACCTGGCTAATGAAGAGTTTCAAGATGCTGATAAAATGGCTTTGCTCTGACTTGTTTTTCAACCTCTGAGTCATTGGCATCAAAGCAGTTGTCGATGCGGCTTCTCCCAGTGACCTTGGTGTCAGCAGGTGTTGGGACAGGTAGGGGGTGCCCACACCTTTCGTTCTGGCCTCTCTAGACCAAGTCCCGTCTGTCCGCGGTTTAGGAGATAGGCTGGGTGTTGCCTGTGGCAGCCGTGCTCCTCTGGGAGTCAGGGAATGTGTGTCACCAGCCCATCGCAAGCTCTTACTGTCTGCACTTCTTGTCTGTAGAATGGGACAGTTGGTCTGCAGGTTTCCCTCTGGTCCTGACACTGGACTGTTCTGTTTGAGATTACCTTTAGATCCCCACAATTCTGTCATTTGTACTGACTTAATCACCAGTTAGTGACACGGAAGACTTGAGCTGTGCCTGGAACATAAGTGAGTGATCTGAATACAATCCAGAGTCTGCCTTAATCACTAGAAGTCAGTTGTCTTTTCGTCAGGTGATGGAAGAGAGACTCGAGCAGCCCATGTCGGGATAGGCGATGCATACTCTGATTTTCCTCCCAGTCCCTGACTTGAGTTTGTTATTCTGTCCCTTACTCTATAAAAGAAAGGAAAACAAAGCAAATAATTAGAAACATTTTGTAGACTTAGAATCCCTATAAACTGAAGTGTTTCTATCAATCTTTGTTTTCCTATACCTAGTATCATGATCAGTTTTAGGAACTTGGATGTTTAAATGATTGGATAGTAGGTAAAACAGCGTAAGTACTATAACAATTTTGTAAAAGATCATTAAGACACTTTCACGAGACCTAAACTGGTTATTGAGAGAAGAAAAAGTTTGGGGATTTTCCTCACTGGTTTTACCAAGGTAGAGTTGACTTAGAGCAATGTACATGTTTGAAGTTGCAGGTACGCAGTGCCGTGGTTTGACTTACATGGAGTGTGAGATGATCACCACGAGTAAGTCTAGTTAACATCCATCATCTTGGGTAGGTACAGAATAGGAACAAATACGTGGCAGGGAGAAGCCATGATCACCAGGGTGGTTCTCCAGGCGAGGCTTGTCCATTGCGCTCGGGCCATACTGACGCTTGCGATTTGAACTGACTTATACACTTTCTCTTGGGGAATTGTGGGGGGGATAGAAAAGGAAAAGAGGGGGCACCTGGGTGGCTCATTCGGTGGAGCGTCTGAGTCTTGGTTTCAGCTCGGGTCGTGATCTCAGGGCGTGGGATCAGGCCCGTGTCCGGCTCCACACTCAGCTCCGAGTCTGCCTGAGGTTCTCTCCCTCTCCCTCCTGCTCACACACGCGTTCTCTCTCAAATCCATAAGTACGTTATTAAAAACGTAATTTTCTCTTTTTAGTGAACATGTTAAGTCCAGAAGAGACTGAAGAGGCATTTAGTCTGTATTTATAATGCAGTGTTTTTTCCTTGAGATGAGAACTCTTTGGTACTAAGTGTCTGAACCACTCCCAGCTGTGCCCTAGAGCCGTGCTCACTGTCGTCCTCAGGGTGCATCCCGCCTCCAGGACTTGGAGATCTCACAGCAGGATGCCACCGCTTCTCTCCGGTTCCCCTCCCTTCACCCCCCACCTCATCGCTTTTTCTATGAGTTCAGTTTTTTCCTTTTTAAGATTCCACATCGTAAAATCTTACACATCTTACTGTGTGAGGTCCTACAGTCTTTGCCCCCTCTGACGTAGCACACTTAGCAGTATGCCCTCAAGGTCCATCCCTGTCACCACAAATGGCAGAATTCCCTTGTGTTTTTGGTGGCTGAGTAATAGTCCATTATGTGTGTACATGCCTAGCTTCTTCATCCATCCATCTGTAGAGGGACATGTAGGTTGTTTCTCTATCTTGGCTACTGTAAATAATGCTGCTGTGAACTTGGGGGTGCATAGATGTTTTTGAATTAGTGTTTTTGTTTCTTTCAGATAAATTTCCAAACATGGAATTACTGGATCCTACGGTATTTCTATTTTTAACTTTTTGAGGAACCTGCAGACTGTTTTCCGTGGCAGCTGCTCAGTTTAAAGTCCCAACAACAGTGCACGAGGTTCCTTTTTCTCCACATCCTCGCCCACGCTTGCTATCTCTTGTCTTTTTGATGCTAGCCATTCTAACAGGTGTGAGGTGGTAATCTCTTTGAGGTTTGCATGGCTCTAATGATAAGTGACACTGAGCATCTTTTCAAGTACCGATTGGCTATGGGTGTATCTTCATCAGGCAAATGCCTATTTAAGTCGTCTGTCCATTTTTAATTGGATTAATGTTTTTTCTATTAAGTTGTATGAGTTCCCTGTATATTTTGGCTATTAACTCCATATCGGATGTATGGTTTAGCAAATATTTTTTGCAGATCTGAAGATTTGGTCTTTTCATTTCGTTCATTGTTTCTTTTGATGTGCAAATTTGGGATCTTTTTTACATAGTTTTGGAGGTTGCTTAAACTAACAGTTTTTTGTTGTGCCTTACTTCCCTTCCTCACCTTCCCTTCTTCAGAAGCCACTGGATTTTGTTTATTGGGACATCTTCGGTTATAGGAGAACAAGTCCTTTTTACCATTGATTGGCCATTTTCTCAATCTGTAACATGAATAAGTTGGATTAAGGAATTCTGAGATCTTGAGGGGTTCTTCTAACAAATATTCGGTCTTCCCCTGATGCTACTTTCTGATAACATAAAAATTCTCTTGATATGGATGTGTTTCTTTCTTTTTTTTTCTTTTTAAAATTTAATTTATTTGAAAGAGTGCAGAGCAAGAGAGAGAAAGCATGAGCGGGGGCGGGGGGCAGAGGGAGAGGGAGGAGCAGACTCCTTGCTGAGCAGGGAGCCCAACGAGCTCCTTGATCTCAGGCCCCCGGGATCATGAACTGAGCTAAAGGCAGAGGCTTGAACGGCTGAGCCACCCAGGCGCCCCTACAGATGTGTTTCTACTTTAACTCATGCATCTGAAATGATTCATGGAATAGAATCGAGTTTGGCTTAATGCTAATAGTGAAATGAATTCTCAGACCCTTAGATTTCTTTACTGCCTTAGTACTTGTTAATGGTGGTCTGGTCCTTTTTCCCCCACAATGCCTCACACGTCCATAGAGCATCATAAATCTGCACGATTCCACGAGTGTCCTTTTTTGTCCTTTAGACATTTGTGAACACAGATGATGTGTGGCAAGCCCTGCGCCTTAGCTAGCTGAGAGTCTAGTGGGGGCTGAGGGACACGCGGCGTTGTCTTGGGGCAGTGTGGTGGCGGCTCTGTGAGAGCTTTCAAGGAAATAGGAGAGGGCTGCTGGAGCTCTTAGGGGCCCAGTGGAGGTGGGGCGAGCCCAGGGGAGCCTTCCTGGGGGTGGGCATTTGAGCCGGCCTCAAAGGCTTTGGCCAGGGTGGGGTTGGGGGCTTGAAGGCCAGGGTACTGTGTATAGAAGCAGGGAGACATGAACCAGTCAGTGGCTGAAGTTTTCCCTCAGGTGTAAAGGGTGTTTTCCTATTTTAGGAATTTTAGAGTCTGCTTTTCCACTGGTGATTTGAGTCCTCTCTCCCCTTGGACTTTATCTGCTTAGACTGGGGCATTCCAGTTAGGCCTAGTCTCAGCCGTCCCTTTCGAGCCACTTTAATAGTTGGTGTCTGTCCAGCAGCTCCATTCTTCAGTCCTGCACAGTGGTGACGGATGCTTTCCATGGCTGCACAGATGGCATGGGTCACAGTGGGCGTGATGGCCTGCTCGGCCCCTTCTCACTGGGGTTGTGCTGGACAAAATGTTTTATGAAAACCCTTGCTTAGAGAGCTTTTTTTTTTAAGATACAAAGAAATAACTTTTATTTCATACTGAGGTATTTCAGCCTTCTCACCTTAAAATCTAGTGTTTCTGACACTATTTTAAAGAATCTGTCGTTTTTATGTGAGTACATTATATGTGAATTATAAGTTTTACAAAATGAATTCCTTAAATAACCAAATAAAGTTCCTGCTCTTGGGAACCTCTGTCAGTTATTAATCATTTATTTAACAAAAGAGAATTTTAAAGAGAATTTTAGTGAAACTCCCAATCTAGTAACCAGCGTCCTCGTGTCTTCGATTCCTGGAGCTTGGACTTGTTCTCAGTAAACTGGTAGATGTTTGACATCTTCATCCCCAGAGTAGAGGGATGCCCTCTTCCTACACAGGAACTCTTCGTGGAGATGAACTCCTGAGAACTACAGATTAGCAGCCTGTCCCTCGAGCAGTGTCTTCTGTGAAATCGGGATCCAGCCCACTGACCTGCGGTCGTGCCTGTGGTGTGGTGTTTGCAGAATAGCCTTCTCGTTAGTTCCCTTGTAGTGACCTAACTGTGACTTAGAGTAACATATTCTACCAATATCCAAAAAAAAAAAAAATCCCCTTCAAGAAGGTATTAATATATTTCATAGTATAACTGAATTTCATAGTCATTTAACTTGCAAGGTTCAAAGAAGAAAGCTGTATTTTGAGTGACAGGATCACATTTCAGTTGCAACTTTAAAAAAACAAGTTGAATGCTAGTTTTCAGCCCGAACAAATACTCTCATTCGGGTGAACTGGGGAACTTAAAAAGTGATTTTTCTCTTTTTAGTGAACATGTTAAGTCCAGAGGAGACTGAAGAGGCATTTAGTCTGTATTTATAATGCAGTGTTAATAGACTACTGCATACTCTCTGTACCAGCCTTGCTTGATAAGGTCGGCGTGGCTTGGAGGAGTGTCTAGCTTTCATTTTCTTAAAAAAAAAAAAACAAAACAGCATGGCATGACTACACGAAGAGAACTTCATAAGTAGAGGGCAGATGGGTGGTGTTTACTTGGCTATGGATGAAAGAATCCTACTCCCCCTTTGCCACATTTAAAATACTTAGGCCTGGCAAAGCACCTTATTAGTATCTGTAGTAGTCCTTCGTGGAAAGTTTATTCATGTCTTTATGATCAACTAATACCAATAACTGGAGTTTAGCTGAATGGGTCTATCACTCCATTCAACATAAATTTTCCCCAGTTGTCCATCAGCTGATGAGTAGATAAAGAAGATATGGTGTACACACAGTGGAGTATCACTCAGCCATAATAAAGAATGAGATCTCGCCATTTGCAATGATGTGGATGGAACTAGAGAGGATTATTCTAAGTGAAATAAGTCAGAGAAAGACAAATACCGTGTGAATGTGGAATTTAAGGAACAAAACAAACGAGCAAAGGAAAAAAAGAAAACCAAGAGATAAACCAAGAAACGGACTCTGAACTATAGAGAACACACTGACGGTGACCAGAGGGGAGACGGGCGGCGGGGGGACGGGGTAGTGCACCTGTCGTGATGAGCACGGGTGATGTACGGACGTGTTGAATCACTACATTGCACATCTGAAACTAATACTACATTTTATGTTAACTGGAATTTAAAAAATAATTAAAAATTTTTCCAGGTGTTACCATCAGATACTTACTTACTTTGAAAATGGTTATATGGATAAAATGTTACAGTAGACATTCAAAAAGTGAAGTATTGGAAGCTGACGCTGAGGTCCAGAAAGGTCAAAGGGCTTGACCGAGGTTGGGAACCTGAAGTGTCAAGTAAGTCAGCAGAGTGAGCCACCACTGTGTCACCTTCTTTCTTCTGCTCGGGGAACCTCTGGAGGTTAACAGAAGTTCAGAGTTAGACAAGTGATAGCCTCTAAAGTGACAGCCAACTAGTAAATAACAAAACATCAAAATAAGACAATTTTTATAGAACATTTAATGAACAGCAGTTAAGGCTAAGTAAGACTGTGCTCCCTGCTCATTTCTGTAGAAACCATCTGTCGTTGTTCATCATATCCTGAAAGTGCAGTGGGGAATACCTACAAGGTAACTTGTAGGTTTGGGGTCCCTCGCCTAGTTATTTTGCTAATTTGGATGATTGAAGACATTCTACAGTGTTACTAAATTGCTTAAAGCAAGTGGTGATTAAAGAAAAGTGTATAAGGTAATTTTATTATTTTCATCAAAATGGTGAGGGCAGGGAGTGCCAGCAGTTTATGTTAAAAGTTCCATATATGTTTATTTTGGTAGGCCTGTCTGCCTACTTCGCTTAGAAGTGTTTATTGTGGGTTTTCTTTCTTTCTTTTTTTTTTTCTTTTTTAAAGATTTCATTTATTTATTTGACAGAGAGAGAGCATGAGCGGGGGCGGGGGGCAGAGGGAGAAGCGGACTCCCTACTGAGCAAGATCCTGACTCAGGGCTCAACCCAGGGACCCTGGGATCATGACCTGAGCTGAAGGCAGAAACTTCACAGACTGAGCCACCCAGGTGTCCCATAGTGTGGGTTTTCTTGACTGCCGTCCTACCATCTGGGAAATATTTCCTGGACTGATGTGCTGGTCCTGTGTTGCTGAAATTCTGTTGTATTAACAGTCGAACATGGTCCCAGGTTTGTCAGTAGCTGGTTTCCTCACCGTAGACACAGGAGCCAGCAGCGTGAACAGATCCTTATTTGGAAGCCTCTGCTGTCTGATGAGACACAGAAAGCTGATGATGGCTTTGTTTGACTGCCTGAACCTGTCTTGCTTCTCCGTCCCTGCTCGAGGGCCTTGGCCTCTGTCCTGCCGTGGCAGGTGAGGTCAGAGTTGGTGCTTAGCACACCTGTTGGCTCATCTTCACGGGTTTTCTCCTACCCCCGACTGACAGTTACAAAGTGAGAGGGTAGTCCTTCCGGGGTCTTCAGACACCGTGCAAGAAAGATCACTTGTTTACATCTGACATGGAGTAGTTTTACTTAAAGCAGCATTTGCTCAGCAATATCAGTTTAAACATAATGGGAGTATGAGAAAACCAGTCATCATTTGAAGAGACCGGATTCTCTCTCTCTGGCTCTTTTTCTGTGTAAAGATTTCCGATTGTGGAAGAATACGTAAAGTTGCTGGATCTTTTACTGTCTGAACTCATTGTGCTTAAAATTATTCCAGGTAATTCTGGCGTAAGTGGTTTAAGGACTGCATTTTGAGTAACATTTGTCTCTTTAAATTTCTCAGCTTTTTTTTTGGTCATAGTTCTGCCCTTTTTTCTTTTTCTTTTCTCTCTCTTTCTTTAAAGATTTTATTTGAGAGAGAGAGAGGGAGGACGGAGCAGCAGAGGGAGAGGGAGACAAGCAGACTCTACTGAGCGCAGAGCCTGACATGGGTCTCGATCTCACGACCCTGAGATCACATCTTGAGCTGAAACCAAGAGTCGGCCCCCGCAGGTGCCCCTCTTTATTCTCTCTTTTTTTTTAAGGTGACTCTTAAGAAGGGAGGTAGGTAGACCTTGTAATTTAGAATCCAGAGACTTGAATTCTGGTCTTTGTTCTTTTAGCACAACTGTGAATATCACTATGTACTGTGACATCTGTCATTGTATCATGAAGTAAGAAGGATACAGAATGGGGAGAGTGTTTTCAGTCGTCGTGGCGTGATGACTAGAATGTCACTGGCCGCTGCTGTGGTGAGCGCCGTCTGGGATCAGGGCTCAGAGAACTTGGTGTTTGCTTCAGGAAGCATGCCCTTGAGTTTCGGCTGCTCCATCCTCACCCCTTCCCTGAGGAACAACCATTTCCGAGGGGAGAGACGCATTTAAGCATGTCACTCATACGGCAACGTGGTTAAGTCGTGTTTCAGTTGATTTCATACTTGTGAGCAAATGTTAATTTTATGTAACCTAAGGGCATGGGGTCAGATGACAGTGGTGTACAATTTGTAGAGTATAATCAGTTGTCGCATTTGCTTTTATGTGTTTTTGCTCATACTTGTTCATATTTTAGCCCAATTTTAATAGTCTCTAGTGATAGCTGAGTTATTTAAATTTCAGTTTCAGGTTCTGATTTCCAGTAATACAAAAACCATGTTATCCTAAGGGCAGAGTACATAAGTCTTTTCATCCTTTTCAAGAAGTTACAGTATGTGCACATCTCTGAACTTTTGAGGGTTCTAAAGGTAATCCATGGTAGATCTCTACAATTAGAAAAAGCATATGGTTATGGCTTAGGAATTGTAGCTCGTGGAAGGATTAGATTGAACAGTGTGTCATTGTTCCTAGAATCAATTAAGCGTGTAGGTTTAGCCAGCTTGGGAACAGCCTCTAGCATGTGACTCTATAAATAACACTTGCACAACAAACATGGGCTTGATAAGTGAGCAATAAATCCGGGCTGACTGCCCACTCTTCTAAATTTTAAAACCAGTCCTGCCATCATAGTACTTTGAGGGCCTGATAGCAGTAATAGCACTTTAAAAATTAAAATGTTCCTCGTGTCTATTTTGTACTATTCCTGGTTTTCCAGTTTAAATTTTATTTTTGTTGTTCCTAAGAGTCAACTTCTCTTTAGTTTGACTGCTTGGCTTTTCATTAGATATTTAGGTTTTATGGTCTTACACATATGTAAGTACAAACTGTCTTGCTTTCTTTAAGGATAGTGGTGGTTTGGTTGCTCAGTTGTCTCTAACATAGAAGCAGAGTCTATTTCTGTCATTTCATTTTTTGTTTACCTTTATTGGGAAAAATTCGCAATTTCTTTTTCTTTTTTTCAATGACACTGGTTGTTTTGTTTCAACGCTTTTTTTTTTTTTTTAACTTTTATTTGTTAAGGAATCTCTACCTCCAGTGTGGGGCTTGAACTCACAGCCCTGAGATCAAGAGTTGCATACTCTACTGACTGAGCCAGCCAGGAGCCCCTAAAAATTAGGGATTTCTATCCCTTCCCATAACAGTTGAATTAAAAGCCCATGCAGCAAAGATGATTTCACAAAGATGCATTTTATAAGCAGGTCATTTATGCTAAATTTTTTGGTTTCCCCCATCACAACACAATGAAGAAGGTCTGGAAGGTGTTTTAGGAGATTAAACACTCGTCAGATGTATTTTTAGAAAGTTTCTGTTCATATAGTTTATTATGTTGTTAAATTCTTACAGCTGATTGGTGGCATCGACATCACAGAATCTTGGCAGAGTTGGAAAGAACCAGTTTGGTGGGTAGCTCTGGGCAGGTGCAAGCGGTTTCACAGGACTACGCTGCTGGGGGCACCCGGGTCGCTCAGTCGGTGGAGCGTCCGCCTTCGGCTTGGGTCCCGTGTCGGGCTCCCTGCTCAGCAGGGAGTCTGCTTCTCTCTCCCTCCCTTCTCCCCCTCTCTCCTTTCAAATAAATAAATAAAATCTTAAAAAAGACTGCACTGCTGGGATTTTGTGAAAGGTGGGTTTTACTGGTTTAGAAGAAAAACATGGCAGAAGTGGATTACAAAAGGCAGCGACGAGTCGTGGGATACGGTTAGTTCAGAGCTGCCCCGTTTGTGGTACTCTTTCTGGATTTTAAACAAGACTGCCATTCAACAGACTGACAAGGCCTTTGCAGTGACCCTTAGGAGACACTTAACTCCTGGTTCTCCGTCCACCCTCCCTCCCAGAACACCTGCCTCCTTGTGTCCTCACCGTTGTCTCCGTGTCACTGCAGTGCCGCGCTCAACACTGGATGTGGGAGTAGTGCTGCGTGGTTCTCGCTACTCCAGCACTCATGGGCACAAGATTCTCTGTTCTCAAAATTTTGCTGACTCATGACTCATAATGTGCCAAGCCCTGTAGGACAGTTGACCCTGTTGAGGATTTAGGTCACAGTATTTCTTGGTGGCTCAAGAACAGGCCAACGGAAGAAGCTTTCAGTGGGTGCCATGGTGATGAGCACTTGCGGGCCACGCATTGTGCTCATGCATGAGGTGGGGGGGGGAGCCCAGGCCCCATGGGAGGGGTGCATCATGAAGACCCCCTCTCTGCCTTTGGTTCACGCTGCTTTTTTTTTTTTTTTTTTTTTTTAAGATTTTGTTTATTCGAGAGCACAAGCAGGGGGAGGGGCAGAGGGAAACGCAGACTCCCCGCTGAGTAGGGAGCCTGGCGCGGGGCTCTATCCCAGGACCTGAGATCATGACCTGAGCCTAAGGCAGAGGCTTCATCGACTGAGCCACCCAGGCACCCTGTAGTTCATGCTTCTTAACGCTATCCCTCCCATCAGCCCCTTTTAGCAGGAAATTGTTAGGGAAGTATTTATTATTTTAAAATAAAATTCATGAGAGACTCCTAACTGTTGGTAGGTGGGGGGATTGGGTAAGTGGGGGATGGGCATGAAGGAGGGCACGTGATGTGACGAGCTGTGGGTGTTACGTGCTACTGATGAGGCACTAGGTTCTGCCCCTTGAATAATGCAGCATATGTGAATTAACTGAATTTAAGTAAAATAAAATTCATATGAAATTAACTACATACATAATTTTACAAATCAACAGTATGTAATGTGCAGGAAACATTAATTTATGATACAGTGATGTGTATGTTAACATACATGCTTGGGTATGACTGTTTCAGAAGTTGTAATAAAGTAGTCCCCTGCTTATGTCTGAGTACCCTGGACGTGACACTTTTGAATAAAGACCAAGTGTATTGAGTTGGTAACTAAAAATACCAAGGGGGTATTAACTGTCGATAATGTGATCATCCAAAAAAGATACACTGTTAACAGATTTCCCAACAAAACTAAGTGTAGTTGATTACCTTCCAGAAAATTTTGGCATATAATTAAAATTGTGCAAAATATACTTTATGTATGAGGTGGAGTTTTATGTGTACATGTGGCTTTTGCCTCCATGAATGTCTGGTAAGACAGTCTAAAGTTGTTGAAGACTGCATTGCAGGCAGTCTGGTGTCCAGCACCCTCGCCCCATTAAATGTTTGCAGGATTGTGTTGTGATAATGAAAAATGCCCCCCCCCAGCCTCATTTCTAAATTGAGAACCATTGCTCTAAATAAAAATGTTGGTACATTATCAACTCAGTTGTTGAAAGTCCGCAGTGCTTTTTGTTATGTTTTGTTTTAAATGAAAGGCGTGGAGTGGAGAAGACCATGGCCAGTGCAGCCGGTGGTGTATGTAACATGCAGGATCTCAGGGTCGTGAGATCGAGCCACATGTGGCGTCTGCTTGAGATTCTCTCTCTCACTCTCCCCCATCCTCCTTTTAAAAAAAAAAAAAAGAATGAAATTCATCAGTACTTTTTTTATAACTGTAAAACTTGTTTCCCATTATGTCGCTTGGGTCCCTTGTAAGGATTATGGAGTCAGTATTTGATAATACAGCATGCAGCCAAGAATTTGAAGAGCATCTTCAGATATGTTGGAATGGGCTTTGCTGGTACATAAGTAATGTTGCCCCCCCCTTTGGCCTTGGTTTATGTCAATAGACTTGAGCCTCTCGTGGCTTATGTGAAAAAATTGTATGAAGAGATTTCACCAGTGAGTGTTCTGAGACATCTGGTTCCAGGGTTGAGGTTTCTTTTATTCCCAGATTCCTTTGTTGCTGTCCCAAGAGGCAGGATGGCTACCCTTGTGTGGCTCCTTTTCTCGTTCCTTCTGCCTCTTAGCTGAAAGGTCTGTGTGTGCAGAGGCGTTGTCATCATTTCTGTCTCCTTCCCCAAGACCTGCCGTCCTCACTTCACACTCCTGTCCTCTCACTCCACGTCCTCTGACTTGGCCCAGCCCTCACCAAGTTTTTCTGTCTTCAGTGTTTGGGCTAGCACAGGAATGAAGTCAGGAAATAGATTTGAGGGCCTGCTGTGTACTTGATGCCACGATACTAGCTGCTTTTATACAGATTGCTGTATTGAATCCTTGCAACCCTGGGAAGTAAGTAAACAGATCATTCCCATTTTACTGAAGATGAAACCTTTGACAGAACGACCTGCCTGTATGACCCAGATTATCGCCGTCAGAGCTGGGACTTGAATCCATGTCCGCCTTGGTTTTCTTGCTATTCCAACAGAGAAGCTTCTGAGAGGAGAGATTCGGGTCTTGGAAAAGTTTGGTAGAATCAGGTGTTTTATAAAAGGCCATTTGGGGGAAAGATGACCTGAAGTAGTCTCGAGAAGTGTAGCAGATGTTTCAAAAGAACCAGATTCATATTAGGCTTATATAGCTGTTGATTATATGGTGCTGATAACACTTGATTTGCATGAGGGATTTTTTAATGAGATACGTGTTGTCTAAGCCATTCTCTAGGATTCACTTCCAAAGTGGGCTCGCTACTCTTCGTAGAGCGCATTTGTGTGTATATGCTACTGTGACAGTATTTGTTGACGTACACAGTAGAAAGAGCTGCTTTTGGTAGATTCTGAAAGATGATTTGACAGGAGTCTTTGAAACCAACACTTAGATACAGCAAGAAGACAGTGCGTAGTTAGGGAAGTGACTTGCATGTTACCGTATCTGTATCTTAAATTACACCAGTGCCAGAAATCTTGCTTCTAAATTAAGAAACAAAGTAGAAAAAGCAAAACCCAGCATACGTGTTTAGAGTACAAACCACCGATTTAAAGGAAGGGAAGTAGTAAGCGAGATAGCCACGTAACTGATTTATGTCTTAACCAGTGTCCCCACAGTTCACCGATCACTAACATTCTCTAATGATTATGTACGTTTTCCATCATAAAGACAGGTTTCTGTTCTGATGGCAGAGCTCATTTGCTAGTCCTGGATTAGTCTTAATAGTTGATGAATTGGAAAAGAAAGCATTTAAAAGGATTCTGAGTCTCTTTTATAATTACATTCCTTGAAGAAATTCTGTTCTGCTGGAGTGGCCATTTAGCATTTTAGAAAATCCTTTTCGACTTAGAGACCAGTCAGATGGGGTGACAAGAGCACTGAGCTAGGAGCTGAAAGACACGTTAGTCCTGGCTCTGATGCTCACTAGCAGTGTGATCGAAGGCCAGCCCCTCGGTTTCTCTGAGCCCCCGTGTCCCATTGGTTAGGGAAGGATTGTCCTGAGCAGTGAATGAGAGCTGTGGTGCAAGGGTCCATTCTTCGGTGGGGAGGTCTTGACTGCGTCCACCCCCAGGTCCTCCCACGCTGTCGTTGGCCACTCAGTTCTGTGCAGTAAATCCCAGGGTTTCTGGGGGGAGGCAGCGCGTGTAGCTCATGTGTGGAAAAGTGTCTTTGGGATGTTTCTTTTTTTCAGTTATCTCTACACCCACCGTGGGCATCTAACTTAAAACCCTGAGGTGAAGAGTCACACACTCTGCCCACTGAGCCAGCCAGGCGCCCCTGGGGGACATTTCGTGACGTTCAGAATCTATGTAGAGGGTTTCTCCTCCCTCTTCCCCTAGTGTCCGAGGGAGCTGTGAGAAGTTAGGTTTGTGTATCATCGATCTCATCATCTGAAAGCCCTAGGAACTATCCTCATCTACTACAGTCCCTTTGGGTTTGAGCGGGAGAACTGCAGAGGAGCGCGGTCCTGGATGTTGTGCAGGGATTTCTGTCTCCCTGTGCTTCGTTTCTGCAAGGGTTCGGTGGGGGCGGGGGTGATGGAAAGGTTAGTCTTGAGAAATCTGAATAACGTGCAGAGAAAGACAATTATCATATGGTTTCTCTCATCTATGGAACATAAGAACTAGGAAGATCGGTAGGGGAAGAAAGGGGATAAAGAAAGGGGGGTAATCAGAAGGGGGAATGAAGCATGAGAGACTATGGACTCTGAGAAACAAACTGAGGGCTTCAGAGGGGAAGGGGGTGGGGGAATGGGATAGGCTGGTGATGGGTAGTAAGGAGGGCACGTATTGCATGGTGCACTGGGTGTTACGCAACTAATGAATCATCGAACTTTACATCAGAAACCGGGGATGTACTGTATGGTGACTAACATAATATAATAAAAAGTATTTAAAAAAAGAATAAACCTACATCTAATCACACACAGAAAAAAAAAAGGACGTCTCGTGGAGGAAAGAGCGCAGGTGCTGCGTCCGTTCTGCGCTGAAACCCAGCTCTGCCGCGTACTGTTTGTCTGCCCTTGGACAGAGCCGCCGTCTTAATACGTCGTAGGTTGTTTTGTTTTGTTCTGTTAGTGGTTTTTTTTCTTTTCCCTTTTCTGAGGAGTCCGTAAACAAGGGCACAATATCATCCTTAGCGTTGAACAGTGGTCCTGGGGAGGTGACAGTTGGGGGCTCCCCATCGTAGCTGCAAGGAGCCTTTCCTGTTCTTATGGTTTCCTCAGTAATTTGAAGATGTGACAATAGTAGTGTTCTTCTTTATAAGGTCAGAATCCCTGCATGTTTAAGGCCCAGGTTTGAGCTTCATAAGACGTACATCTTATGGGAGAAATACATCATAGCTGCAGTGAACTTGGGGGACTCTGCAAAAAGTCCATTGCTCATGGTTTACTTTGGGTTCTGTATACGTTTTGCTAAGTCATCCAATGTGTGAGACCGCATTCTGCACTGTAAAATAAGAAAGACAAAAGCCAGTGGGAGAGGTGGCCCTGTGTACGCAGGAGAGACCGCCGTCCGACGTGGACCTTGGGCAGAGTGCAGCCACTTCCACCGCGTCGGTTGGAGTGCTGACGGGTTCATTGTCCACCAGCTTCGGCTGCTCCACGGTGAGATCGTCGGGTCTGTCTTGGTCATAAATCCGCCGCTTTTCTTTTCCAAAATAATAGCAAAGATTTATTTACATATCTTGAAGGGGCTGTAGGATTTCACACTTCCTATTTTCTTGTAGTAAGTTCAGCATCTAGACTGTTCTTAGAAACATGATAAACTGAATCTTTAATTTGTTTCTGTGCTGCATATTACTATGCATATTTTAATTCTGAAAATACCGTTTTATGAGTTTTTCTTTATTTCATCTCCTTGGTTTATATATTTTGATTCTGTTATTTATAATTCGACATTTTTAGAATTAGTATAGTTTGAGTGACAAAATTCTTTTCAACCCTTTTTCACATTAGCATTTACATGAAGTCTTAATCACATTAAACACATTAAATGCATTGAGATCAGCACATACTCCCCAGGCACTGCTGGGGCCCAGCACTCTCCCAGGTGCATCTCCTTCAAGGAGCTGCTACTCCAGTGGTGATAGAAATTGTGTTTCGTGGTGTTCCGGAATCTTTTTTTTTTTTTTTTTTCTTGAGAGCAAAAGAGCAGGGGCAGCAGCAGAGGGAGAGGGAGAAGCAGACTCCCTGCTGAGCAGGGAGCCCAACGCGGGACTTGATCCCAGGACCCTGGGACCATGACCTGAGCCGAAGGCAGGTACTGAATCCACTGAACTACCCAGCTGCCCCTATTCTGGCATCTTTTATTGAATCTCTAATATCCATGCCTTTTTATTCTATCCTTGTAGTACTTATGCAGTATTTGTGTTATTCAATATGTATTACAAAGCATGTACATTTTTGAGTGGTGTCCTTTCCATGTATTTGTTTGGTACATAAACTGTTTTCAGAATTCCTGGATATCACATGCAGTCCTTTTGTGTCCTGGATATGGGATTTTGTACATGTCCCTGAGTTTTGTTTTGTTTTGTTTTTAAGATTAATTGATTTTTTAAAGAGGGGGAGGGGCAAAGGGAGAGAATCTTCAAGCAGATTCCCTGTTGAGCAAGGGAGCCCCATGTGGGGCTTGATCTCATGATCCTGAGATGATGACCTGAGCCAAAACCTGACTGCGCCACCCAGGCGCCCAGGTTCCTAAACTTTCTGTTTGCATAGTGGGATTACCAATAATACCAGCCTCATTAGTCATCTTAATGTTTCTTAGGGGAATTGAAGTCCTCACACCAGAACTCACTCTGCTTTTACCAGCCAGCGAAATTCTTTGCTTCTGCCCATCCACCCTGTGTTCCTGTGGAAGCAGTGTCTGCATTCTGTTCTTCCTCCCCTCTGGTAGATTGCTCTAACTCTTGAGGGATCCCTTAGCACATTTTCAGCTCCTCTGTTTCTATTCACATGTAAACTTGGGTTTCTTCATCTTGGAAAACTCAGAAACTCCTTTGCTTTCCTCCCTGTACACAGCCGCATTTGTCTGCTTGCTTACCTCCTGTTTGCTGGAGGCTCATCACGCCACCGCAGCTTTCCTGCCACTGCGGCCAGGAGTGTCCTCGTTGCCAGTTCCAGTGTCTGTCATCCTGACCAGTAACTTCATGTTTGGATAAAGTCAGTAAGGCTACAAGGACTTAGAAAGTTTGATGTTCTTAGGGCAAAAAAGAAAAAAAGCTTTCTTTTCATTAATTCATCAACAAATATTTATCACTCTTCTAATCGTTGGAGTTGTAGTAGTTAATAAAATGAGTAAAAGTCCCTATTTCTCTGGAGCTTTTGTTAGTTGGAGGAAACAGGCAAAAAAGTAAAATAGGTCAGGTAATGATAACGGATTATCAGGGGGAAAAAGCAAAGAAGGAGGAGTGTAAGTTTCGGTAGGGTAGGTTTTAGGTGACATGGATAGGGAAGGCCTCGCTGAGAATATGACATGAGAGCCAAGACCAGAGGAGGTGAGAAAAGGTACCATGACATATCTAGGGGAAAAGCAGACCTTGCAAACTATTCATGTGGTCTGAGCAAGAATACTTCTTTGAAGTTTGAAATGTTTTTATAAAGATTCTTGTTCTCACGATGAAAAGGAAACCTGGATATTTTGGGGTATACTGTTTCAAATTGACTTATTAGGATAAAACCATGTTTTTCCTGATTTAATCTTACAGAATAAGTTAAGACAAATTCTGAGTTAATTTTATTTCGCATTTTCTTTGGCATCTAAGTGATTGCATGCTTTTATAGTTTTACAATTTAGATAATGACGTCTTTATTACTTAGGTGTAGATGTTTTTTAAGTAAATGTGCCATTAGCTGAGGTGGCGCAGTACAGCTTTACGGGGCTCTCAGCTAACTTACTGGGGCTTAACGGCTGTTTCAGGAAGAGGAGTTTTAGCATTTGTATGCTTACATGACATTTCAGTAAAGTAATTGATCTTCGGAGAGTAGTAGAACTGTATGTTCTCTGTGTTCAAACCCTGATTGATTTCAAGGAGGAGGAAACTCTGAGAACAAATGTACACATTGGTGTCCATATTCCATCAGAATGGAATTCCATATTCCTTAGCCCTCAGGTAGAGCCCTCTTGAGTTATAAACGGGTTAGTGTGATATGTGGAATTGCTTAGTTGTCAGAGAACCACAGCTGTGGAGTTATTTAGAAAGCCATCTGTAGTCAGAATCTTGAACTCACTTCCAGTCTGTCTCCTTCCTCTCCTGTACCCCTCACAGGCGGGGGCATTTTAGGAGGTACCAGAGGCAAGGAGTAGGCAAGGGCACATACTTCGAAATTTAAGAGCCGGTAGTAATCATTCGGTCGTTTCCTTTCCTGGTTTCTTAACATTTCTCTAAATTGTGTTCTTGTGGATTGTAAGCTTCTTTCCAACACGATTATATTAATTACCATGTGTGCATCGCTTGATATCTGTAATCATGAGAAATACTGCCTGTCTAGAAGACATTCTATGGTTCTGTTTGTTCGGTGGCTCAGGGAGGGTTGAAAGGGAAGAAGCATGGGCTCTTACTGGGTTTGGCAAGGACCTGGTCTTCTGGGATGGGGTGCTTCCATGGCAGGACAGAAACAAGGTTTCACCTGCCTTGTCTGGGCCGGAGCAAATGCTAGTGCTTGTGCTCAGAAGCGTGTAACTGCTGGGAGAGCGTGCTGGTCAGTTAGGGCTGGGGAGAGTGTATGCTCCACTGTATAAATAAATACTCTGAGTATTTCTAGCTGGTCTGCAGGAGCCTCGACTGGACAGGTCCCACTGCCGTTCGGAGGTGGACAGGCCTTCCACGTTCTCCTCTCTCTGTTTTCATCCCCTTTCTTCTTGCCTGGGAACCCAAATAATTCTCCCATTGCTAGTGGATAATCCTTGAGGTTCACGCTAGCCAGAGTGCAGCGATCCTTTCTTACTGTCTTACAGTAAGTAAGTAAGTAAATGGTGCGTGACCATTCTAGCTCCATTTCACGAAAGTTTAGTGATAGAGTGTCACTTCCTTACCATTGACATGAGATGATTCAAGAAGACAGAACTCAGATTTGAAATTTAAACAGTCATATAAAAAATGATTGGGGGGGAGGGTTCTTAAAAATAACCCTTTATTTTTGGCCACCCCCCATTCAAAAGTAATTTTAGTTTATGATTGTTTAGTAATAAATAGGAGAACCTAGGGGCGCCTGGGTGGCTCAGCCGTTAAGCATCTGCCTTCGGCTCAGGTCATGATCCCAGAGTCCTGGGATCGGCCTCCCTGCTTGGCGGGAAGACTGCTTCTCCCTCTCCCACTCCCCCTGCCTGTGTTCTCTCTCTCGCTGTCTGTCTCTGTCAAATAAATAAATAAAATCTTTAATAATAGAAAAACCTAGCATAGCAAAGCAGACTTCTGTAATTTTGCCATCTAGAAATAAGCACTGTGACAACATTTTAATGTCTGTCCTTATTCCTGTGTTTTCAGCGCACACACGTAGGCTCACACCGTACATACTGTTTTAGAAACTACTTTAAAAAGCAGTATTATAAAAATAAATAGCAGTATTACAAATACTTTCCATGTGATTAAATATTCTTCTAAAATATTTTCAGTAGCTGTGTTGTAGTCTGTCATACGTTATATTATTTAATCGGCCAATCCCTTTCATTAGATGTTAGCTGGCTCTCAAATTTTTGCTTTTATAAATTACACAGAACTTCACATCGGTGTGTGAATACTTCTCTGGCTATTTCTTCAGGATAATTTCTTAAGTAGTTTCACATATTTAGTGTTTCTGTTTCACTGAGGCAAACTTTGCTGGAAGAAGGAAACTGGTATTTCTGAATGACCCCACGCCAGATGCTGTGCGAGCTGCCCGGGAGTCGTGCGGTTCACAGTCTTTAACTCTTGTCATCTGGGTTTAGAGATGAGCAAATTGCTATGCGTATGTAATAAGATATTTTGCAGTATTTAACAGTTAAATGTTTCGTGCAGCAACTAACAAAGACCTTCGACAGTCACAAGACAGTGAAAACTTTCAGATGAAGGGTTTAAATTCTGTTTGGGCTGTGGAGTCTATACGTATAACAAGTCTTTTCCATCCTTTTGTGTTTTACTAAGGGACTTTAGATTTAAAAAGTATGTGTTAATTGACATTCTTAGCTCCCAGAGGAAAAAGTGGGTGGTTCCTTTGTGAATTTTGGGTTTCGGTCATGACTGCTGTCATGGATGATTAATTTATAAATTACCTTTTATCTGTAAATTAGAAGCAGATAATAATAGTCCCCGAGCTGAAAATGGTTTCCCTTCCCTCAAAGTTGCAAGCGTGGTTTCTCAGATCTGCTCGGGTAGGATATGGGAAATGAGAGTGGACCTCGTGACGCAGGGGTGAGGGGGGTTGGCAGGGGAAGGGCGGGTGAGTAGTCGGGCCTGGCTGCGGGAGAGCATCACCTGCTCCGCTCTGGGAGGTGGGGCTGGGGCTCCGAGGACCTGGTGTGTGTTGTCTCACGCAGTGGTTTGTTGTGTCTCAGTCACATCGACCAGACGACAACGTGGCAGGACCCCAGGAAGACCATGCTCTCCCAGATGAGTGTCACGGCGCCCACCAGCCCCCCAGTGCAGCAGAGTCTGATGACCTCGGCCTCAGGTGAGTGAGACACTGTGGTCCCAACACACCGACGAAGGCTTGTGCACGTGCAGGAGTCTCTGCAGAAAATGGTAATTATTCTTCTAAGGAAACCGGTGCATGTGGGCAGGTCATTTCTATCTGGTTTTTCTATGGGAGGCCTGCCTTTTCACATGAGTGTGCTTTACCCAGGCCTTGTTTAGTCATTAATTCATAGAGGGGCTGCCAACCGAAAGCCAGCACTTGGGAAGTTTCAGTTCTGAGGTATCTCAGGTTCTTCGTTTGGTTGATGTTGACGGGCTTGTGTTTGACTCTGCTGCTCTCTTTTGTCCTAGAGTTGGAGCTTTCTTTCTTTCCTTTGTGGTTGGATGGGAAGCGAAGCTATGGTGTTCTTAACTACGATTTATTTATTTGTTTGTTTGTTTATTTATTTATTTGAGAAAGAGTGAGCAAGAGGGAGAGAGCATGAGTAGGGGGAGAGGGAGGGACAGAGGGACAAGCAGGGAGCCTCCCATGGGGCTCCATCCCAGGACTCCGGGATCCTGACCTGAGCCAGAGGCAGCCGTTTAACCGTCTGAGCCACCCAGGCGCCCCTCTTAACTACCTTGAAAGTAGCTGGAAGGTAGCAGCGTATAAACGCCAAGCATCTTTCTGAGATCTAGTTGTGTTACTGAACACGTTTCCACCCTTTTCACAGACAACAGACCCAAGTACGAATCTTTGTTCTTATTTGGCAATGTTTTTAAACCTGCTGTTTTTCTCATCTTCTCAATGCGGATTATAATGCCCATTACTAGAGAGCGGGAAATATTAAAGGAAATAAATGAGTAAGTATAAAGCTTTTATTTACAGTTGTATGCAGAACAGGAACTCAGTAAAGGTTTAGTTACTTCTCTAGTCCCTTAGATACCTCGTTATGTGGGCTCAAGGCCAAAGTTAACCCCATTATGCATCTTTGTACACAGTGGGAAAAGGCGGCCCTTCTCTGGGAAGATGCAGCCCCAGTCCTGGCAGCAGGAACTGGAGCCTTTGGGCTGGAGCTCTGACCACTCGCCTGTGCCCCACACTTAACCCCCTTTGCCTGAGTGCCCCGGTTCCGAGCACAGGTGGCAGCCATAGTAACGGGCAACCCTGGGGCCTCGATGGCTTTCTTCTCAGCGCGTCCATCCTCCTTGTCCAGCACACTGACCAGCACAGCGTGGACAGCTGCCCTGTAGATGTTCTCAGACAGCAGCCTTTGGGAAGGGGCTGCCAGTGTATGGGGGTCCAGACAACGGGTTGACAAAGGGCTCCTCCTTGTCTAAGAGAGCTCATAGAATTTTTTATGTCCTTCTGCCCCCAGAGATGATGCAGTGTGTGGAGCGTTTCTGCTGTTCTGTAACTCTGTTCTTGCCTTTGGCAGGCTGAACACTTGAATTCTAAAGAGTTAAGTGCTGAAAACAAAAATGGCACAAGATTTAGGACTAAGCTTGTCTTGTCATAAACTTTCTTTGTATAAACTCTTGAAAAAAGATTAATTCCCTAAATCTTCCATTTTAGCTTATTTTAATAAGAATATATTTATTTATTCTCAGAATCTGTGTTGTATGTGATATTTAAATCAAAAGTTTCAAGGCAAAATATTATGCAAGTATTTGACTATTTTTACTTGACATCTAGGTTTTTTTTAATCATTGAATTTCCAAATAAAAATTGTGAAAGCTGTCTTGTATTTATAGTCCAGAGAAGATGATTCACATTATTCATTCTGTCACACTCCACCTAAAACTATGCCTTGGAAACTAGTAATAAATAACTCATTAATTTAAGGTTTATTTTGGAAGATTTAGGCATTTTGCATCTAACAGGGTTGATTGTGATTCTTTTAGAACATTGGTTTATTTTTTTTTCTTATTAAATTTTCTAATGGTAATGGCCTGAGGAAGTAGGGAGAATTTGTATTCAAATTTGTGTTTAAAATCAAAAGTATATATCAGATTGGTTTTAGTGGGTTTCAGAATATTTATGTTTATATTTCCAACTCTTTTGTAAAATACATGTTTTATACGCTGCACGTAAATTAGCAGGCATGCTTCTTTGTAGTTGTGTTTGGTAAACAGAGGTGACGTTGGCAGGGACAATTGGAGCAGAGTGGTCTTAGGAGTGGAGGCATGTATGGATAGAAGCTCGGAGGTACAGAATCGGCCTGAAGTGGGACAAGCCCCCTCAGAGAGACGTGGGCCTGTATCAGTGGTAGGAGGAGGTAGTCAGTAGTAAGTGAGCGGTGTCAGGCATTCCGCTGGGCTCTGCTTGGACTCTGTTGGTTAATCCTCCCAATGCCCGTTGAGGTTCATGCTGGTTTGTTTGTTTGTTTGTTTGTTTGTTTGTTTGTTTAAGAGCGAGAGCACAAGCAGGGGGAGAACACAAGCGGGGGGAGAGGGTGGCGGAGAAGCCGACTCCCTGCCAAGCAGGGAGGCCTACACGGGACTCGATCCCAGGACCCTGGGATCATGACCTGAGTTGAAGGCAGACACCCAGCCAACTGAGCCACTCAGGCGCCTGGAGTTCTATGCTTTTATTATCATTTTCTCTCTCCTTCTGAGAAAACATAAGTAACTTTCCCCAAATCACACAGCTGGACAGTGGTCGAAGCCAAGACCCACTGCTTGGTCACGGGACTCCTGAGCCCGTCCTCTTACTCTGCTGCGCGAGAAGCAGGGTTGGGACAAGTGACAGAGAAGAGCCCCCAAGCCAGCGGGGGATCAGGACCTGTGAATGCCCAGGAGGCGCACTGGGGAGCTGCTTGCGCAGAAGGCGGGCGTGGGGGTGTTTGCTGAAGGAGGTTCTGTAGGCCGTGAAACACACTGCGCCTTCAAGAGCGGGGTTACCGAAGGAGGGCACTGACGGTCATTGTCTGTAATGGGCTGGCCGGACAGTCCGAGGGTGAAGAAAGGAAGAGATGGATGCAGTAAAACTAACAAGTGTTTTTTTAACCCCAAACCAGAAACTGATCCTAAAAAAGAAAGGGAGTCACCAGAGTTTCAGAATGAGAGTAAGATGTTAAATTAAGGAGAGATGAAAATTCCTGTAAGTGTGGATTATTGTGAATCTGGTCACCAGTACGAGTGGCGCAAAGCCGGCCTGAGCCAGGCCCAGGCTGCTGCGCCTCTGAGCACTGCTGGTGGCTGAGGCTCGCGCACTCGGTCTTGTCTTTCGTTTCTTCCAGGTTAGTGCACCTTCAAGAACAAACAGGACTTTGACATGGTCTTGAAATGCTTTAAAATGAGCGTCACGAGACCTGTAGTCTTGCTATACGTCACGCTCCTGTAGAATGACTGCTGTCTGGGCTGAGGTCTCAGGCCAGGGGCCCTTTCCTCCCTCCGGCAGCACCCATGTGGCGTGGGGGCCCTGCTCTCTGCCGGGAGGTCGCCCCGTTTCTCAAACAGCTGCCAGAAAGAAGGACCTTCTCTCTCTCAGGTTTCTCATGAGATACTCATCTGTGCTTGGATAAGCATCTTTCAGAGCCTGGAGACAATGAGTGAGCAAGGAGAATTGTGGGGGTATTTCAGTGAATTTTGAGGGCGCTTGCTGTAACAAAGCAGCAAATGGCTTCCAGCTAAGCCTCGGTATTTACAGTTCTCACCCTGAAGGGAATACCTTCTGAACTTGTTAATCTGAAACTTCAGATAAAAGAGAAAACCCGCAGGTCTCTTCTGAAGCACTTCACTGGGTCATTTGTCCTGAATTCAACTGGATTTACATTTTTATCATTAATTATTTAAATAAAAACTTTCTGGCTTTGCTTTTTTAAAAAAAGAATGAATCTAGCTCTGTGTTCTGGTCTGTTTCTAATCAGACCACTTCCTTAAAACACGGTCATTTTCTTTAGACTCTCCAGACCTGTTCTAATTTTTTAATGGTTCACCATACTGACTGGTCTTTTAAAATTCTAAGATTTTATGAAATCCTATTTCTTGCTTTCAGTCTAATTCAGTTAACAACGTGATCAGTTTACTTCTGTTTTTACAACTCTGTTTTCAAAATATGAGGTTGAAATGATGGATTTTATTGCTATGCTGGTTACTCATGGTTTGTAATTGGCCGCCAGTTAATATATATAATTGAGAAATCACGGAGAAACACCTGGAAAGGGTTCTAGAGGCATGACTTACTAGATTCTGTAACGTAGATTAATTTCTATCTTTAACTGTCCATTTAATTGGCAAATAAATGACAGTGAACCTTGTAAAAGGAATTTGAAAAGAGGAAACGAAAACTGAGAGGAGCCTGGGTGGTGCAGTCAGCGGTGTTGGGGACTCTTGGTTTCTGCTCAGGTCGTGATCTCAGGGAGTCGGCTTTGCACTCAGCAGGGCGTCTACTGGAGATTCTCTCTCCTGTGCCTCTGCCCCTCCCCCCACCTGGGACGCCTCTCTTAAGATACATAAATAAAAATCTTAAAAAAAAAAAACCTAAAAGGAAATTTGAGTAGTTCAGTAATAGTCTTATTTTAGTTTACATTAAAATATATAATATGGGGGCGCCTGGCACAGCGGTTAAGCGTCTGCCTTCGGCTCAGGGCGTGATCCCGGCGTTGTGGGATGGAGCCCCACATCAGGCTCCTCTGCTATGAGCCTGCTTCTTCCTCTCCCACTCCCCCTGCTTGTGTTCCCTCTCTCGCTGGCTGTCTCTATCTCTGTCAAATAAATAAATAAAATCTTAAAAAAAAAATATATATATATATAATATGGACCTATATAGAGGTATATATAAGCCCTGTCCTACATTACTCAAGATGATGGGTACCTGACTGGCTCATTCGGTGGAGTGTGCAACTCTCCATCTTGGGGTCAGGAGTTCCAGCCCCACGTTTCAGGTAGAGATTAGCTTTTCTTTTTCTTTTTCTTTTTCTTTTTCTTTTTCTTTTTCTTTCTTTTTTTTTTTTTTTTTGACAGAAAGAGAGAGAACAGAGAGAGAGCATGAGCGGGGGCAGAGAGGGAGAAGCAGACTCCCTTCTGAGCAGGGACTCTGATGCGCGACTCGATCCCAGGATCCTGGGATCATGACCTGAGCTGAAGGCAGACGTTAACTGAGCCACCCAGGCGCCCTGGGTAGAGATTTCTTTAAAAAAAAAAAACTATTTAAATTACTTGAGATGATTGCCCTTTAGAAATTCTGTTAAATGAATTAATAGCCCTTCCATGCCTGGTTGGAATCTATATAAAATAGTCCTACGTACTGAGAGTTTGGCAACATCAGTGACTTTTGTGTTAGACATTAGGAAATATGGACTTGGGGAGAGAAAAGTGATAGTCCTCCTTTAACCAGCTTTATCTATATGAAGATACTAAATTTTTAGTAGTCGTTTGTTAACAGTGACCCGCAAGATAGCTGAGTCTCAGAGCAGGAGTAAAGTCAAGAAAAGTACACCGTGTGATGATCCAGAGATAGCCTGATGCCAGCGGGCTGCTAACTGTTCAGAACCATTAAAAATCATAAGCCTTGATTTAAATTAAGCAGTAACCCTATTTTCTGCTTTTTAAAATTATACCTTTGGTAACACTCCAAAGTCCAATAGTCTTCTTACAGGTACATTTTAAAGGATTTGTTGTTTTTATGTTTTAAAGTGAGGCATTCGTTTGGCTAATGTCCAGATCTGGCAGCGCAGCACTTTCAGAGTTCCCTGTGGAATTCATGGGGAATACGTCAGGGTGGGTGGGGCAGGTGCCCACTTGATCAGGAAAGGTGATGCGTGCTAGAGGGATGTGCTCAGCACCTTCTTTGCGGTGGCGGAAGACGTTCAGAAGCACTCCGGGGGAGGGGTGCCGCGCTGCCGTCCTGTCCGCCCGCGTCGTGCAGTCTCTGTGCGGACACCGAAAACTAGCAGGGCAGAGAGATGGTTCCCCAGAAAAATGATGGTTGAGAGTGGATGTGAAATGGGAAAGGGACAGGTAAAAGGTAGATGAGAAGTTTTTAACCTTAAAAAGCAGAGAAAGGGTAAAGGCCTGTGGAACAAAGTTGCAGAGCTGATGGCAGGTTTCGGAGCTGGTAATTCCTGCTTCCTGTGCTGTGGCTCACCGGCTTCGAGTTCTGCTCTTCCTCTTCGGAGTGAGCAGAGAAGGGGCGGGGAGTAAGGGTTCAGGTCAGCTGGATGAAGGTTTGAACCCCACCTGTCACTCCCTGCCTGCGAGATCTTGGACAAGCTGCAGGAAGTCCTTGTGCCGCGTTCCCTCACTTAGGAGATGGGAAGAAGGGGACTAGCATGGGGCTTTCCTGGAGGTGGAATGCCACAGTCCCTGTGACACGGCCGGTGATATGTGCGCGATCACAGATCAGCAGCAGACACAGTGCTTGGTATATATAGCGTGCGTGATAAGTAAATGTCACCTGACCCCATAATTCACATTTTACTCCATTTATGTTAACAGGTAGCCATTCTTCATTTAAAATAAATTTATTTTTATTTACTTTTTTAAAGATTTTATTTATTTTTTTGAAAGAGCACAAGCAGGGGGAGGGGCAGAGGGAGAAGCAGACTCCCCCACGAAGCAGGGAGCCTGATGTGGGGCTCGATCCTAGGACCCTGGGACCACAACTTGAGACAAAGGCAGATGCTTAACTGACTGAACCACCCAGGCACCCCTAAAATAATTTTCTATCGACAAATACAGGTCATCGGCCCTTACCCAAGTCATGTGTTAACTTCTGGCATTTAGTTTCTTAGAGATTCTCTGTTTGGTAGAGATGGTAGAGTGTTATATAAAATATGGTTTTCTTCTCCTACTTGAGTTAAAATTTTTTTGATTCTTGTGAACATTCTTGATTGTTACGAGATGGGAATTTTGTTAACCTAAAGTCATAGCAAATGGAATGAGATACACTAAAGTATATCAAACAGAAATATAACTGTGACAAAGCCCAAAGTCAGAGCAGCGAATGGAGTAAGAGAGACAGTGTATTTTATTAGTTATTCTTAAGCTCCTATTCCAAATACCTTTTTTTAAACCAAAGTTGTTTTCTTTTTGGAATGTATGTATATTAAGAAAAGAAGGCCACAGGAAAAGGGAAAATAGTAAAAAACAAAAGCATAATAATCAGGACCAGTATAACTAATTCTCAGGAAATTTGGTTTATTTCACATAGTTTGTGTCTTGACTGATTTGATAGTTAAGTTCCTGAAGAATGGTTAGTAATATGGAAAGAAGAACCGTGTTTCTAATGTAAAACCATGGAGCAGTCAGTTCATGAAGGACTGCTGTGCGTAGACAGTGCGTGGTGGCCGTGAAGACCAGAGGGCTGGGAAGTGGAAACCGTAATCCAGGGAGCGTGTCCAGTGGCTTGCGTATGACCGTAGCTGCCAGTACCGTGCCTTCTCCAGTGGCGTTCTGCCCTGTCACGCACTGCACGCGGCACTGTCTGATGGCCGTGGCTTTAGGATTCCACTGCGTCCCGGCGCGTGGCTCCTGGCAGGGCTACCGGTGGCCCCTGTGGTGCTGTGACGGTGAGCGCCTTTCCCTCTGTCCACTGGGGATCGCTCTTAGTGTTAACTGACTCCAGTCATGACTCTTAACTTAAAAATATTTTCTAAATAATAGTAAAACTTAGAATTACCTGGGCAAGGCAGCAAAATTTGGCAAATGGAACGATAGATGTTGGCTGATAAATTGTCTGTCTTAATGCTGAGTCTAAAATAAACCCCCAGGGAAAGGGTCCCCCAAGTCTCCAAATACATAAGAAAACTTTCAAGTCGATTATCCTGAAATTGAGGTTGTGTTTACATATTTGTGTATTGGCCTCTGCAATCTATAGCATTTTTAAAAGTATTCCTTTCTTCATTGCTTTATTGAAGAAATCCCAGCAGTCATGGTGAAAGGTCGATATGGAGCATTTCTCCGTCTTTCAGTAGCTGGAGATCAGTATTTCTTGTAGGGCTCCATTTTCAGAAGAGTACTTCCTTCCTGTCTTTGTTTGCTTTTTGTTAGCGGCTGTCTTGTACGGAAGGCGAGACGTGGACAGACTCAAGGTTGTGGAGCTCCTTTGACCTGATCTTAGGGCACAAATAACAGATGTTTTTAAAAATCTAGCAGTTTTTGAAGGAATTGTTTGGGAAAGTGAAGTTCATTTGAATTCTGGAAGTTAAGAAGATTTTTGTGCAAATATTGAACCTAATGTTCTGTTATTTTAACCAACAGACTAACTTAGACGAGTCAGAGGATATTGTTGAAGAACGTAAAGAAGAAAGTTGACATGTGAGCGTCTTTGTTGCCAGCTCTCTCTGGACATAAGTTGTTATTACAAATAGAAGTGTCCGTGTTCAGTACTCTTTTCAGTGATTATTTGTAGAATTTTGGAAACTTTGCTCAGCTTTGGAGTAGAGAGGATGAGAAAAAGATTCAGTTATTTACATTTAAGAAAAAAATAAATGCCTGTTTTATTTCTTCTCTGGATAGTGTTGGAACATTATTTTTGTCTTTCCCACTGATTTCTAAATACTTCTGGTTACTCTATTGCTACAGTAATTTTATGACTCATAAGAGGAATATTTGTGTGAAAGATTAAAATGCTAATTCTTTAAAAATGATCTCCACTGACTACCATATATAGGCAGCATCAGTGAAATAAAACAAACTCCTGCAACAATAAATAGAGGAGGTAGCAGAGCTCGTATTAGCGCAAACATTTTGTCGAAGGTAGTTTCTTTACGCATTCTGAAGTCCGAACGTTCAGAAGCTGCTCTTTCACAAATTCACTTACCGAAAGTCTGAACTCTTAAGTTAAAATATAAAAGACTGCAGTTGCACTGAAGAAAGCTCAAAGGGTTGCATTCTAGAGAGTTCTCTGAGCTTGTACTTGGCCTTTTCCTCTAGGACGTTAGTTCTTAGAGCTGTCACAAAGATGAAAATGAATTTTTAAAAATTTTTTAAAGTTTTTGTTTATTTATTTATTTGAGAGAGAGAGAAAGGGGGCAGCCCGTGCATGCACGTGGAGGGGCAGAGGCAGAGGGACAAGCAGACCCTGTGCTGAGCATGGAGCCCGACACCGGGCTTAGTCCCATGACCCTGAGATCACAGCCTGAGCCGAAATCAAGAGTCAGGCGCTCAACTGTCTGAGCCACCCAGGCGCCCCCAACATGAAAATGATTTTTAACAAAGTCATTTTCACCTTGAGACAATTGTTCCCTTTCTCACTTATTCCTCCCACAAGTACCACATGCCCTACTTTGTACCAAGCACTCTCATGGCCACTGAGATTGCAGAGTCAAGTTAGGACAGGTTTCCCCGTATAACGACAGCAGTGAATGTTACGGCAGGCGTAGCACTGAGTGCTGAGCGAGGAGAGGACAGTGTGAAGGTGGTCAGGAGGCTAGAGAAGGCAGCTTAGAAGCCAGGAGCTCGTTCATTCCCTCAACAAACACTGAATGGCCACTGTGTGCCACGCACTCTGATAGCCCATGAGAGTACAGAGTATCCACAAACGGGCAGTGTGTTGGATAGTTAAAAATGGCAAGAGAAAAATCAGTTACAGGTCAGAGAGCACTTGGCTGGGGATGGAGGGAGGTGGTGCTGCGTTAGCGTCTCTAGTCCAGGTGTCCTGTAATTGAGCAGAGATGTGAGTGAGCTGCAAGCCGTGCGGGTATCCGGGGGAAAGGGAAGAATGTTCCACGCATCACACAACAGCCAGTTCAGAGTAGCGGAGGGATGTTTGGGGAACAGATTCGGGGAGAGGTAGCTCAGAAGCCGTGGCATAAAGGAGCTTACAGGGCGTGATGCGACCGGAGCATGTTTTCTAACAGGAGGGAGACGTGTCAGGTGCAGTCGTAATAACCAGTGGGGGGGGGGGGCTGGAGGTGCTGGTACAGAGTGCTGGATGCAGGACCCGAGCTTTAGTAGGCAAGCGTGAGGTGACGTGTGCCCGAGGAAAGGGAAGGTGAGGGAGCTTGAAACCCCCAGTTCACGTAACTCTCGTGGTGGGACGGTGGACGTCCTCAGAAGGCCTTTGTGTGATCAGCCGAGAAGTCTGAGCTTCATCTTGAAGAATTTGGGAGGCCACCAAAAATAGGACCCTTTTTTACGGCCCTTCTGCCATGGAAGGGCAAACCTGTGGGCTCACTGTTTTGTTATCTGATCATTTCAGCTCTGAGACCCAGATTTATTTACTGATCAACCTGTCTCTTTGCATTGTGCGTGAATTTTAGTAAGTTAAATACATTATTGGAACAAAATTCCACAGCTATTCCAGGAAAGAGTAGGGAACTGACTTTTTAAAATACCAGCTATAAGCTCTGCCCTCTGTCAAGTAATTTTTTTAAAAAAACCTCTCTACAACTAATGGACAAGAGTGCTCCTATCCTCTTTGTGGATGAGGAAAGTGAGCACTGAGTAGGTGAGGGAACTTGCACAAGGTTAGAAAGATAATAAGTATAGGGTCCAAGAATTGACCATAGTCCCTCCTGCCATTCTCTCAGAACTCCACTGTCTTTCTAGAGTGTTAATGCAGAGCTAAAATCATACTTGCATTTGGAATGCATCAAGGGTGATTTTTTTTTTTTTTTAACTGACGAATCCCCTGAATGGTAGTGTTGCGGTGTTGGTCAAGTTCGAGCTAATGGTAGGTCGCTCTGTGAAAGAGTTTGGTAGAAACAAGCCAGCCTTACTAGTTTTCTGTGTTACAGGTGGGTGGTTCTCAGTGTGTGGTAGTTAGAGGGTTCGCCTGGGGACTTGTTAAAATCAGACCGTGACTCAGCAGGTGGAGTGGGAGCTGAGATGGTGCGTCTGAGGGGCCCTGAGGTGGTGCTGCCACCAGACAGGAGACTCCAGAATGTAAGCTCAGAACCACACGAGTCCGAGAGGTCTGCTTCCTTACTGCTGTTTTAATGTTACCCTGTTTCCTACTGGAATAAAGTCTATACAAACTGACACGTGGAATCCATCATTTCATAGAACACTTACTTAATATAAAAATTCTGTAAAATGTTACCAACTCTTAACAAATCTGTGGTTTATAAAAGCACAAACTGAGAATCTGGTAGATGTGACCTGATAAGACCGATCAGTCATTCTTTACACGGATAGGTTTTGCTCATCTGAGCTCCACGGACTGGTTGTGTGTGGTGGCAGTGGTCAGCTGTGGGGAGACCAGGACAGAGAGGCCCATGCTTCTTTCAGGCATTGGGCCTCTCGGGGAGGGCAGGGGTCTAGGGAGAGATGAGAGCGCAGTGCAGCATGTGCTGGGAAGGGGACGTGAGCATCGTGGCTGGGGACCCGGAGTGCAGGTAAGTGGTGCCAGCGCTTTGGGCTTCCCAGCACGGCCACTGGTTCAGCAGAAGACTCTCGCCGCCACCCCTGTGACCCAGGAGTACACCCTGACTTGGAAGAGAAACAGAAATGGACTGGTCACCACTCTTGCTTTTGTGAAGCAGATTTTAATCAGTGTGTTCATAATCTTTTTAGCTTCTAGGCCTGCACACAAGAATGACACAGCCTTGACCTCATGACCTGGGGCTGCGTGTTTTAAGTCAGTTTTCACCCTGACAGTAAAACTGTTGCAACAGAAACTGAGGAGAAATCCTATTTCTTCTACCAAAACTTGATTTTATAAACTGCGTTTTCCTCTACTAGTACATTTATAAATTTGCCCCACATTTACGTTATTGAAGCCACAAAAAACTTAGTGACAATAATACTTAATATTGATTGTACATGACAACTGTTTCAGGTATGTCTACCTGAAGTTTTGTTCAGGGCAGGATTTCAGTAGGGACTGTTAGGGACGTATGAGATCGAGCGTGTAAATTTCAGATGCTTGTCCGTGGACGCAGAACTGCTGAATAGTCCAGGGTGTGTGTACTGGAGCGCCCCTGTGTTTGGAAGCTACATGTCTGCAGATGATAGTATCACTAGCCCCAGTGGCAGTTTCCAGTTGCTGTTGCCATGTTTGTCCTGATCAACCTTGAAAATTGAGCACACCCATTTAGGAAAAAATCGAGACCTCTTTTTCTATATTCTGGGGCAGAATTATAAATTCTTCCCACGCTACTACCTGGTCTATAGTTAAACTCAGTGTAAAAGAGCAAATTCAAGACAGTCTGCGGTAAAAAATGAAAACAAGTGAGATTTCAGTACATTGGTGGGGAAAAGCCTTATTCATGGGATAGAATTGAGGAAATTTCCCAAAGCTGTAGTGTGAGAATAGAGTAGGATTTCAGTGGATAAAAACAGTGGAGGCTAGGGGCTCCCGGGTGGCTCAGTTGGGTAAGTGTCTGCCTTCGGCTCAGGTCATGACGCAGGGATCCCGGGATCAGACCCTGTGTCGAGCCCCAAGTCGGGTTCTGTGATCAGCGGGGAGCCTTCCTCTCCCTCTGCCTGCTGCTCCCCCTGCTTATGCTCTCTCTCTGTCAAATAAATAATTTAAATATTTTGAAAAAATAAATAAAAAATAATAAAAATAAATTTAAAAAAACAGTGGAGGTGAGGAGGACACAGGCTGCAGGTGGGAGCAATGGGGCTGTATGTGGGGGTGAAAATGCATGACACTGCGGGGACTGGACAGACGGACTGAGTGAGGCGTGCAGCTGGGAGGATCGACACTGAGTGGATTGCTGCATCAACAGCATGATGGAATCCTCTTACCACGGAGCAGGGACCTGATACCGTGGGAGAGGCAGTGATCAACAGGCAAAGTCCTCCTGGGGAAGTGGTATCCCCCTGGGGGGGATGCGGAGGCCTGCAGAGAGAGTGGGGGACGCTGTATGCTGAGGGCTGGGAGTGAGGGTGGCTGCTAGCTCAGGACCGAGGCAGCACCCTGTACTGCCTGCCTGTCGAGGGCGTCAGTAACTCCGGAACGATTCGAGGACTTCCCCCCTGGGCCTCAGGGAGGCCTGAGTCAGAGAGTCCTGGCCTCGGAGGAAGCGAGGCCAGATGACGTTGCCACGTTGAATGTGGTCGGCGATGAAGACCGGTTTGGAGGCCACTGCTAAACCGAGTTCTGGAAGTGTGAGGAGCAGATGCAGTTGTTGTTGAAAGGGAAATCCACTCAGAATATGGGGACGTATTTTGTGAAGTGTCTGTGTCTAGTTGGTGGAGGAGAAAGACCCGAGTTGACCTTGTCGAGAGGCATTCAAGGTGTGGGAGTCCCTCTGTGTGGACACGGCCGCAGCTGTGGGGTTTCTTGAAAGTTGTCGGTGAAGGTTGGTTGTGCTTGTAGCGTAGGCCTCAAGACCATGGGTTCGGGAGAGCTGGAGTCCCCGGTCTGCTGCCTACTAGCTTGGGCAGCTTTTTTGTGCCTGAGAGTAACAGTACCCATGCCGTGGGTCTGTGAAGTGAGTTAGGAGATGCTCGCAGAGAACTTAGAATACCTTGCATATAGGAAGAACAGTCTGCGGTTCATCATAGACGCAAGAGACCACAGTTCCAAAACTCAGACTGGTCAGTGTTAGACCCCTTTCAGAGGTCGTGGCATCTTTTCCAGCTGCTGCTCCCGTGTTGGAAGGAAATGACTTCCTGATAGTTCTGTGTTTGCACCACTCATCAGTGTGTGTTTAGTGAACTTTCAGTGTCCTGGGTGATGACATTATTCCTGAGTCGTGGGGCTGGTGAGAGGGAGGGGTTGCTCATCTAACTTGTGGGGTAGTTTATCAAGATGTTCTTGTTTGGTGAGATTGCAAATGTGAGCCATCACTAATGCAGAAGGTCCCGAGGCAGGAGCAGGACGTTGGTGTTGGGTCACCTTCCGTGTTACGACATGGAGTACTTTATTTGTTTTTAAAGTATTGCAGGAAGTTGCCCTCCTGTAGTACATGAGTTATCATTCCACCGGTAGTAGTAAATGCTACCGAAACATTTTATTTTCCCCAAGGGTAAGTAACTTTCGTGTACGAATTACTTTAATGGTACCCTACCACTCTTCTTCCTCTTATCCCAATTTAAATTTCTCCTCTCAGGGCACCTGGCTGGCTCAGTCGGTAGAGCCCCCTGTTGGGTGGTAGAAGTTACTTGAAAGAAAATTTCTCACCCTCTTTATATGTCATTCAAATGCTGACCTCTGAAGCAGGCTTTCCGCCGAGCAGGGAGCCGGATGCGGGGCTCAAGCCCAGGACCCTGGGATCATGACCTGAGCCGAAGGCGGACGCTTAACGGCTGAGCTACCCAGGCGCCTTAATCTCCTTTTCTTTCCCAGAAGACTTTGGTGTGGTGGTGAGCCTTGAAAAACTCCCACATCTCTGCCTTGTCTGAGTGCCTGTGTTCAGTGTGTGTGAACATGACTTAGCACAAAAATGTTTATGGACCGCTCTGACTTGTTTAGAGGTTGGCCCTGAGCTTAGAGAATTGTTCTTACCCTTGAGGATTGGGAATCCCCTTTATGTGTTAGCCGTTCGGCACTGCACTGGTTGTGAAATGATGAAAGTTTCTGGCCGCCATGCACCACTGCCCCTCTGCCCCCCGCACACGGTCCCTTCGCTGTGTCCCTGCCTGGGACGCTCCTGCCAGATCACCACAGGCTTCAGCTTGCGCTGTGTTGGACTCTCAGCCTGGAGGTTGCTTCCTCTGTGCAGCCCTTCTTGGTCCATACCTTGTAAAAGACCATTTCCAGGCTTGTTGGCCTTCATGTTGCTCTATTTCTTTTGCTCCCTGCACTCACCAGCCAGCCCTGTACTTGACATATCTGTTTGTTTTCCTGGTTAGAACATGAGTGCCATCAAAGAGGGACTGTTTTGCTTGTTGCTTACTATGCATCTCAGAACCTAGAATCATGGCCGACTGTAGTAGGACCTCGGTACATATTTACCGAAGAAACGAGTTTGCGGTATCCCTGTGCCTTTCCTTTAAGGCGTGCCAGATGATGGAGAGGCTGAACTTACACGAAAAGGAAAATTCAGAACATTTTATTTCACTAGCTAAATAAGGGGTTTTAACTGAATTTCTTGTCGATTAGTTTACTCCCCTCTTTCTGGGTAGTGGGCACTCTGCTAGACAGTAAAGTAGAAAGATGCCCAGTATACACAAAAATAAATACTCCGTGTCCAGGCATTTCACAGCCTAGCCTGGAAGGGAACACACGTAACCAAATTGTACTGTATGACAAGAGTTCTTCATTTGAATTGAGAAAGTCAAGAGTTTCTAGTGACATCTTTCTTCCAGGGCCCTACTCTTCACTTTCATGTTGTCATTAGCGGACAAAAAAATTGTGGTGTACTTCTCCTTAATAGTTGCTTGAGCCATCCAAGGGTGTTGTTTTTGTGTGTGTGTGTGTTTACAGGAGAAAAAGCATCACTCTTACTACGACTTGCTTCTTCCTGATGGATGCAAGCCGTTCACAGCATCTTGCTCTAACAGACCTCATTGCGTGCCGTTCTCAGACACACAACGCTTGAGAGTGTGGTCTGTGAACTGCCCGTGGTACATAATAGTGAGTACTTGTACTTGTGTATAAGCTAGACGTAGGCAAGAGGGAGTTCTGTGCCAGCTCAGAAATTCCGAGTAGTTATTTAAGTCGGTGGTTCTCACAGTGTGTCCCCAGGCCAGCAGCAGCAGCATCGTGTGGGCACTCCCAGGCCAGCCCCTCACTTTCTCATCAGAAATTCTAAGGGTGGGGCTCAGCAACATGTGTTTTAACAAACCCTCCAGGTGATTTGATCACAAATTTTAAATCATCTCATGTAAATAACATTTTGCTACTTGTGTTTTACTTCATTTTATATTGTCCATATTGAAGAAATTATATTTATAACACATTCAGTCAGAATATAAATTGAACTTAAAGGCATTCTAAATTTATTTTGATCTATCCCTGTGGTCTTCTCTTAAAAACATGGGAAGCCCAGATTTCCCCTTGGACTTAGGACCTTACTCCGTTCTAAGGCTAGCCCAAACACATTTGAGTCAAACTTTTAGTAGCTTGTGTGACCTCATGACTCAGAAAATCTATCACTCTTGTTTTCTGTGCTTTTCATGATTATTCAACAGTTGACATATTAATTTAGCATAATGACTTAGAATCCTGCATTAAGTATCAAGTCACTGGATTTCTTCTAAGGTCCATTTAACTAAAAATTCTTGTTTTGTGTGTATAAAGCCCGGATCTGGTTTGTTTGTTTAGGTTTAGTTTTTCAGTTTGTTTTTCAAATAGGCTTCACACCAGCGTGGGGCCCCACAAGGGCTTGAACCCACAACCTGAGCTGAGACCAGGAGTCAGGCGCTCAACCGGCTGAGCCACCCATGTGCCTCTGGGTCTGTATTGTTTTAATTCACATTTAACGTTGAAGATTTGTTTCCAATTTCAGTTTTCTTTTTCTACTGCTAAGGATTCGATTGTGGTCCGATGCTATTTAAATGTCATCTTTCCTCATCTACTCCTTTGCCTTCTTTGATCAGTAGCTTTCTTTAAAGGAAATATCCTATTTTGAACCTCTCTTTCCATATAACATTATAGTTACCCAGCGTTTTAAATGAAAAATACACACGAATGTAGAAAGCATTGTTTTCTTTTCTGTTTGGCATATTAATTTGAGTGCTTATAAAATTGTATGATAATTCTGTCTCATCAGTACCTCATTTAATTCTTTAAGTATAGAAATATGTGTGAAGACAGGCAGCTTTCACTCCGTAGTTAGCAGTCGGCCTGTTCTCTTTTTGCCTTCATGTCTGGAATTAGTGCCTTCACAGCTCTGGTTTTGATGGTTATGGTGTATAAGAAAGGTATTAGGGGCGCCTGGGTGGCACAGCGGTTAAGCGTTTGCCTTCAGCTCAGGGCGTGATCCCGGCGTTACGGGATCGAGCCCCACATCAGGCTCCTCCGCTATGAGCCCTGCTTCTTCCTCTCCCACTCCCCCTGCTTGTGTTCCCTCTCTCGCTGGCTGTCTCTATCTCTGTCGAATAAATAAATAAAAAAAATCTTTAAAAAAAAAAAAAAAAGAAAGGTATTAGTGAAAAGTTTCCTGAATTTCATTTTTGAAGTCTACTGCTTTTAGTGAAATACTAAATACTTAATGATTTATATATAACACATACTTGATATTATAGGATTATATATGATAAATACTTAACGACTTAAACTTCTGTATAAAGGGATAAAGTCACTATTTTCACTTTGCAAATTTAATGTATGGAAACACTTCCCTAAGTTTTGGGGAATATGTAGATATGTTTGGGAAGCAGCGTATTGTAGGCTTAACAGCAGAAGCTGTCATGTCAGAGACCCGGGTTCACATCTTTACCTTGAGCAAGTTTCCTGTCTCCCCGGATGGATGACGTCTCTGGACGTCCCTGTGTTTCATTATCCGTATGACAGAGATGAGAACGGTGCCTGGCACACAAGGCCATCGTGTGGGTTGAATGTGGGCCATGTCATCGGCGTGCAGTGGCTGTGATGGAGCCGTGGTGGCGGGGGTGGCCCCGCCATAGCTGCTCCCAGGGACTGTGTGCTGTACTGCTCCTTAGAGCAGACCCACGAGTTAGGGACCCCTCCGATATCTGACACTGGTAGCAGGGATCCATGAACTCTCACGTGTTTACTCTGTGGGGCTTCTCAGAGACTGTTTTGTACAGACTGATGGTTTATGGCAACGCTGCACTGATAGGCCTGTCGACGACATTTTTCCAATAGTGTTCGCTCACGTTGTCACTCTGTGTCACATTGTGGCAAGTTTTTTTTTTTTTAAGATTTTATTTATTTATTCGACAGAGGTAGAGACAGCCAGTGAGAGAGGGAACACAAGCAGGGGGAGTGGGAGAGGAAGAAGCAGGCTCCTAGCAGAGGAGCCCGATGTGGGGCTCGGTCCCAGAACACCGGGATCACTCCCTGAGCCGAAGGCAGACGCTTAACCGCTGTGCCACCCAGGCACCCCACATTGTGGCAATTCTTGTCATAGTCCCGACTTTTTCATCACTGTTCTTGTTATGGTGATCTGTGATCTTTGATGTTTCGGGATGCCATGAGCCGTGTACGTGTAAGGCGGTGAGCTTAATAAATGCTGTGTGTGTGGCGACTGCCCCGCTGAGGGCCAGTCCCCGTTGCCCGCCTCCTCTCCCGCCTTCCTCCTGAGACACAGCAATATTGACGGCAGGCCAGTGAGTGTTCAAGCGAAAGGAAGAGTCGCAAGTCTGTCCCTTGAAGTCAAAGGCTAGAAAATGATGAAGCCACTAGAGTGAGGAAGGTGTGTTGAAGCCGAGACAGGCTGATGCTGGGGCTCTTGTGCCAAACAGTCAAGTTGTGAATGTGAAAGAAAGTTCTTGAAGGAAATGAAAAGTGCTACTCCCGTGAACACACAAATAAAAAAGCAAAACATCCTTATTGCTGAGGGGGAGAAAGTTTCAGTCATCTGGATAGAAGATCAAACCAGTCACCACATTCCTGTAAACCAAAACCTGTCCAGAGCAAGGCCCTGGCCTCTTCAGTTCTCTGGAGGCTGAGGGGGGTGTGGGGAGCTGCAGAAGAAGAGCCGGGAGCTGGGGGAGGTTGGTTTGTGAGGGTTAAGGAACATGGACGTGTGGATCCGGAAGACCCAGCTGAGATCACCACACATTTTTAATATAGACAACACAGCCTTCTATGGGAAGAGGGTGCCGTCTAGGACTTCCATAGCTGGAGAGGAGAAGTCATTGCCTGGCTGATGGGATGACTCAGCTGCATAGGGACTAATGCAGCTGGAGACTTTGAGTTGCAGCCCCTGCCATTGGCCACTCCAAAAGTTCCTGGGGCCTTTACACATTGAGCTCCGTCGAGTCTGCCCGTGCTCTAGAAATGGAAGAGCAAGCCTGGGTGAGAGCACAACTGTTGACACCTTGGTTTACTGAGTGTTTCCAGTGCACTGTTGAGACCTACTGCTCAGAATAAAAGGATTTCTTTCAAAGTATTACTGCTCATGGACAGTGCACCCGGGCACCCCGGAGCTCCAATGCAGACGGACAGTGGGATGAATCTTGTTCTCGTGCCGGCAGCCCATGGAGGCAGGAGTTGTTTCGACTTTCAGGTCTTACTGTGTAAGAAATACATTTTGTGAGGCTATGGCCGCCATAGATGGTGATTCTCTGATGGATCCGGGCAAAGTAAACTGAAAACCTTCTGGAAAGGATTGCCCACTCCAGATGCCAATACGAATATCGTGATTCATGGGAGGAGGTCAAAATACCAACATGATAAAGGGTTTCACAGCAGTGGATTCCCACCCTCAGGGACAACTTTGAGGGGTTCGGGACCTCAGTGGGGGAAGTTGCTGCGGACGGGGGTGGAAACAGCAGGAGAGCTGGATCAGAGCTGGATCAGAGGTGGAGCCTGAAGACGGGGCTGATCTGCTGCGATCTCGTGATCGAACCTGAACCGATGAGGACGTGCCTCTCACGGATGAGCGCAGACAGTGGTTTCTTGGGATGGAATCTACTGGTGAAGGTGCTGCGAAGGTTGAGATGACAACAAAGGACTTGGAATATGACGTCAGCTTGTTGATAACGCAGCAGAGGGTTTGAGAGGACGGACTCCCGTTTTGAAACAAGTTCTCCTGTGGGTAAAATGCTGTCAAACAGCCTCTTGTGCTGCAGAGAAATCGTTGCTGACGGGGAGAGTGGATCAGGGCAGCAAACTGCATTGCTGTCTGGTCTTGAGAACTTGCCACGGCCGCCCCAGCCTCCAGCAGCCACCACCCTGACCAGTCGGCAGCGCTCGGCACCCAGGCAGGACCCTCCACCAGCAAAGGGATGAGGACTCACTGCAAGCTCAGATGATGGTATTTTTTAGCAATAAACCTTTCAGATTAAGGTAGGTACATTATTATTTTTTCAAACATAGTGCTAATTCACACTTAATAGCATAGTGTAAACATAACTTTTAAATGCACTGGGAAACCAAAACCTTCATTTGACTCACTTTATTCTCATGATCTGGAACCAAACCCACAACATCTCAGAGCTCTGCCTGTGCAGTAAGATGTATGAAGCCATTAAAAGGATAAAGAGCTATGTGTTGTGTCAAGAAGAGATGCCCATAATCTATTAAGTGACTAAAGCAATGACATCAGTGGGTACACGGGTGCTATGGAAACATAGGCATAGGAAAGGAACCCAGAGCTTAGCACAAAACTGAATTGTTGAGCCTTTGCCCTTGGGAGTAGGTCACAAAAAACTTATACTTTTTCCATTCTGCATTCTGTCATTTTTAACAATTTAAAAAAAGAACTGTAAAAATGCATGCATTTATGGACAAAAAGCTTAAGGAACAAAGGCACTGGGTTAAATAACATGTCATTTATTATTCTGTTTATAAATATGTGAATTGAAAATAATATATGTACTACTTGATTTTAAGCTCATTTATAGAAAGTTCAGACTACATCAAGGCAGGACCTTCATTGTTTCTTCAGGTATTTATTGAGCCGCTCGTCAGACACTGCTCACCTGTGCGTGCAAACACGAGTGAGCGTCTCGCCGCCAGGAAGACACACGTGTGCACGGGTGATTCCAGCTCTAACACGGTCAAACAGAAGACTCAGGGAAGGCTGATTTGAAGAGCTGACCTCTGAGCTGTCCTGCAGGGTGAATACGAGTTTTTAAGGGGCGGGGTCAAAGGACGTCTGTGTCCGAGCAGCAGCTACAAGAAGACGGCCTGATGTTGTGAAGAGTTGAGGGGACGGGATCGGGTGTGTGAAGAACGCCTGTTAAGAAGTGACTCCAGCCGGCATTTTCCTTTTGATGCTTGAGAGGAAAGGAACTGCTTTTACAAGTAATAAGTTACATAGAACAGTTGATGAGACAGTATTTGAAGAAGAAAACCCTGGTTGCTGTTTGGTAGAGGACGCTGGGATGAGGAGAGGTGATGAGAAGTCAGGCACCGAGGAAGGAAGCTCTGTGGTGGCTGAGAAAAGGGAGCTGTGACTCGTGACGGCTGAGCTCTTAGAGATGCCCCAGAGCAGAGGGGTCACAGAGAACGTGGCTGTCATCTGTAGGATGGGCTGGTTGCGTTGCGTCCAGGGCGCTGCTCTGGGTTCTGATGCAGTCGGCCAAGGTGGACAGCAGCGCCAGCGAAAACGGCAGGTTTGGAGGCTGTAATGGGATGTGCTGGTGTTGTCGATAGAGGTGTTCAGAGCCATCCTACACCTGCTGTTGACTGTTCGTCATCAAGGGGTCTCAGGCACTTAGAATGTCACTTTTGCATTGAGCTGGCTTCCCAATTAAAGGTCGTTCGCAAGCACTCGTCTTCAGTTACGGAGGTCCTGTTTTCCTGCTGGTCAAACAGCCCAAGTGACAGTGAATGCTAGAGAAAAGTGGTTCCATCTGTAGGTGTTAAACAAGTTTGCTTCCCACTCACCTGTGAGTGAATATGGGGTCCCTGTGGCAAATTCCAGCTCTGGATGTGGTTAGCTTTCACTGTGGACAGAAGTCCACAAGAAGGATGGCAGGAGGGCCTTCCCTGGGGCCTCTCGGAGTACAGAGCTCTCCAATGTCACCATTTTACCCCCATCACAGCAGACCTCTGACAGTGGGGTAGTAGGGAATTGGTCGGTTTCCAAACAAAGGAAACTGGTCTGGAATGAGGGCGGCTTTGGGTTCTGTGGGTCTTTGTGTTTTCTTTAAGCAGAGTTACTCAGCATCCCTCACAAGTCAGGCTTGCGTTGCCAGTTTATGAATGAGGAACGCAGTCCAGTTTTGCACAGGCAGCCCCCTCAGTGCCTGGTCTTGGAGGGGAGGTGGCTGAGAAGGAACAGCGGCTCGGGGACCTGGCTGCTGGGTCTGAGGTGCGATATCAGACCACACGGACCCCATGTGTCAGTGTCCTCGTTGGAATGGAGGGACGGTCACTGTGTAGGCCATCGGTGGTTGTGAGGATTACATGACCTGTCGGACATAGTCTGCTTTGGGCAGTGTCCAGCATCCAGGAGGTCCTCGGTCCTTCCGTCCGTCCTACCTCGTAGGTGTCGTTCCCTTGCTCTGTAGCTTTGAAGTTGTCTCTCTCCTCGTTCTTCCTGAGAAGTGGGCCTTGCACAGCTGCAGTGCTCGCCCCGCCCTCTGCCCAGCCCATGACAGACTTAGCGCTGAGCCCCCACCCCCACCTCCTAGCGGCTTCTGGGCTACCTAAAAATAAGCTTTTTCTGGAATGGAGTTTTCTCTGTGGTCGTTTTCTTGGTGAGAGCCAGGCACATAAATCATGGAAATAAACGGAGTTTGGCAGACTTAGCCAAAGTGTGCTTTACATGAACAGAATGTGCACAACACTTTACGTGTTCTGAAGACACTTGGTGTCCTCGTCGTTGAAGAGCCTTGACGTCCATCGGAAGGCATGGTCCCTAAGTTCACTGGATGGGGCGTCCCTGAGCCCTGGCACTGAGTGCGCCGTGTTAACAGTGGTGATAATTATTTGGGTCATGACTTCCGAAAGGACTTTTCACGACTTTTTTTTTTTCCTATCCATGTCTCTGGGGATATGGATTTTATTAATTAGTAGTTTCTTTTACGAAGTAGAGAAGAATCAGGTATATAGGTTTACTTTTCTTCTCTGAACACATGCTTAATTCTGTTTTAATACATTGTTTTGTCAAGACCTGTTTTCTTTATAAATTAGCACCCTTCCCACTTTTTGTAGCTGCACCAAATAAAACCCGACTGTGATTGTTTTTTCTGTATTTATAGGTCCTCTTCCTGATGGATGGGAACAAGGCGTGACTCAGGATGGAGAGATATACTATATAAACCATAAGAACAAGACCACCTCTTGGCTAGACCCAAGGCTTGACCCTCGTTTTGGTAAAGGTTCATCTCAAAACCTTTTTAGATACTTTTGATAACTGTGTGCGTGTGCGTGCGTGCATGTGTGTGTGTGTGTGTGTGTGAGAGAGAGAGAGAGAGAGAGAGAGACTTTGGGAAGATTCACTGAAACAGAATCGCATTGCTTTATAGTATTAAAAAATTGCCCACCCAGCTTTTCCAGGATGCTTTTTATACTTCTTTTTATACCTTTCCATCTACACTTGAGAGAGAAATTCAGACGTAAATCAGCTTTGTAGTTTGGACTCCTCGGAGTAGGGTTGGGAATGTTGTGGAGGCTTACTAACGGGAGTTGAGGCTCGCTGTTCCTTTCACATTTGGGAGACATTGTGATTTTGCTTAAAATGGTCCTTCTGGCCGCAGTCATCCTCAGGGCGTCAGGCTGCCGTGAAACCTGGGGTGCCAGCTCTTGTCTGTGACCCCGCATCTGCTTCTGCTCAACCTCAGAGAGCAGCGAGCACTGTCCTGTGCTGGGCGGTGTCGTGCTTACTGTCCTCAGTTGGGAGGGGCTGGGGGGGCGTCGCCCTCAAGATAGACCAGGGAACGCATTTCTCCCTTCTCTTCTCACTCTGGCTTGCCTTTTTTTTTTTAAGGAAAGGTCCTTAGTTTGTTATTTAGGAAACAAAAAGCAAAGCTATTTTCCCCTCCAGATTGCATGACTAAGTCACCATTTGCACAGAAGAATCCTCTCCCCACAAATGCACACATTTTGGTAAGATCGTATGCAAGCTCTGTAGTGCTTTTTATACATATTTTTTCACTCGTCTCAGTTTCTTCAGTTGGGTTTCTGAGATATTCTTCCAAAGCCATGGAAAAATGAATCTGAAAAGGAGCACAGCGTTGTGGTTTTGAAGTCTTCATCTTGGACTGGATGCAGCTAAATGAAAACAGTGTGCACATCACTGAGTAGGTCAGACAGAGGGGACGGGGAGCCTTTGAAGCTTCACAGGGGTTGACCTCACAACAACTGTGAGGCCCTTACGGGAAAGAGGAATTAACTCTGTGAATGCCTTCCAAACACAGCCCTGGGGGACAAAAGAGAAAGGAGAACTCTGACCAGCCGTGATTGGGTAAAAGAACTGTGGACAGTTCTGCTATGTGTATATGTTACCTTTATGAAACCCCAACGTGCGGGTTTGCCCCTGGACAGCTGTGGACAGACGGAACCCCCTGTTCAAGTGAAGTCACAGGTGGGGTCAGGGCAGAGACCATCATTTTGACAGATGTCCGGTTTGGCTGAAATGCTAGCCTTTTGAGTTTCAGATCTGTTTGGGTGTTAAAAAAGTAATGTGGCATGTTAATAATTTGCAACTTTGGATTTTGCTTAATACTTGAATAAGCCCTTGGGGTTGAAATAGGAAACCAAGTAAGGTAGAGAATTTAATAAATGCTGCCATTTGTATGGACTGGAGCGACAGCCACCATGTTTCCTTAAATCATCTTTAGTGGAAGTGGATCAGCTTGTCCACATTTTGGAAAATTTTTAAAAATGATCTGTGGTTTTTTTCCCCCAACATAAGGTTATGAAAGATGATGATTAACTCTTAGCTAACTGCAGAAATCAGGAATTGGAACAAAGTTATTTTGTTTTTTTTGTGTAAGTACTTTCAGTTAAAATAGTGAAATAAAACAACTTGGCTGGGATCCTCAGTAGATCCATTAATTACACACACGGCTTAGTCTTTTGTTTCAAACGAGAAAAAGTACTGAAAGAAAAGAAATTCCCCCGCCCTCCCTTTAGCACATATGTACACGCAAACATACGATTAGGCATGCCAAAAAAAAGTTTCATGAAATTCTCTTACTGCCTTTAGTTTCCCTTTTTGGGCCCACTGTGTATGTGTATTCCAGACAGCCTTGATAACATGCCAGGGCTTTTTATTTTGTGGCCCGACTTTTAATCTGTTCCAGACCTTTTCAGTCCGAGAGCTCGAGTATGACTGGGTGGGGGCAGGAAAGGAGAGAGCGTGGGCTTCTCTGATCGGGAGTGACAGCAAAGAGAGACAAGCTGCTAGCTGCTGAATTTGAAGGAGCTTTCCTTGAAATCTCATGTTCTGTGGTGGACTGTGTTTTTTCTCTGCCAAAAAACTATAAACTGGCCTCTCTCTGACCCTCTGAGCTGTGCAGACACAAACAAACGGTAGGTTATTTTCATGGTGGTGAGCTTTGCTCTCCTGTATTTCCCAAATCTGTATTAAAGTATTTACCCATGTTTAGCTTAGGTCACGTTGACTGACGTCTCTTGACATTTTGAAATGGAAGATATAGCTCTGTGGAAGCTTGCTGTTTCCACTCCCCGCTTTCAGACACCAGCCTCTCCCATTTCTATATCAGATGCTTTAGATTAATTATATTTAGAATAATTCATCCGTCCTTCACATCCTGCATAAAGCTGGTAACCTGTCCATACAATTTCAGGGAACTCAAGAATAGTGTGTTGTGGATTGGTTTTCTTTTATCTGATTTTCTTGTTTAGCATTTAAAAAACTATGTAGTTTTGACACATATTATTTTAGAGAGTTTATTAGTAATTTATAAGAAACTGTGAAGTGCCATCCAATGGCATTAAGGATTCCCTGCTGTTTATTGGCTTTGAGAAAAGGAGGGCTTTTGTTTGTTTGTAAAAAATCCTTTTAGGGATGTTTTGATCCTGGATTAAAGAAAGTTGGTGCTTGAGTGTTACCGTAGGTCATTAAATTCATATAAACACCCCTTTTTTTCCCCCCCTGGAGATTTTATATCGTAAACATAAGGAGTTTGACGTTTCCTTGTATGTTGTAGAAATACTGTTTTATGTAGTAGTCCTATGAATAATTTCTGGTAAAAGCCCTAATGAAAACACCCAAAAAAATAATTTCTGTTCTTTAGAATGGAAGATCTCCAAAACACGAATCATCAGAGAACTGCTCGTTGATGTCTGTTACTGTCCTCATTGTGCATGGGGAAGGGCACACTAAACCGTGCTCAGCAGTCCGTGTTCTGGAGATGAGTGCTGGTGCCACGGACCACTGGTAAAAGAGACAGAATAAAGTCATGTTTGGTGCAGTGAGATACTGGGACCAGAGATTTGGGCTGAAAAACACATCTTTTGAGTTTTAAAGGATATAATGAACAATCTAGGGTGGCAAAAACACAGTGTCCTCTCATTGCTAGCGGTTGTGCACACAGACGCTCTGCGCGTGGAGATGTCCCAGGTTGTTAGAGCCCGAAGTTTCCCAAAACCTGATGTGTGTGTGTGTGTGTGTGTGTGTATGTGTATGTGTGTGTGTGCGCCCGCATGTGACAGAGAGAAAATTTCCTAAAATAATAATAATAAGATTACAAGAATAAAAAATACATATTTATTAAGTCCCAAAGCCAAAAGTTGTTCACATCTTTCTTAATCAAAGTTAAATGTTTTGAGTCAATACTTAGTGGTCTTTACAAATTTTAATTTTTTAGATATTCGTTAACCTTTTCCTTCCAACACCAGATATTCTTGATAGCTGTTATAAGTGAAGTTGTATTCAAGTCTGGATGAAAACCTACCCAGTGACCAGCTGCATGCCTAAGTCTGCTCTATGAGAGCTGGGGAGATACCCTGAAGGCCGCGGGCGCTGAACATGTGTCCTGCTCACGGAGTCCTGGGTGGAGGGGGGCAGCATCTGGTCGTTTGAATCTTACTGAACCAGGTGTCTTGATAATCATGCATTCAAAAAATAGGTCTTTTCTTTTTCCTTACCCTGTTTTAAATTTTTCCTGGTGATCCTAAATTTCAAGTATTTGGTTGTGGACTATATTACTAAGGACAGATACTTGGGATAGAGAGGAAAGAGTAGTTTGTTGTGTTTAGGTAAGAAGGGCTGTTGCTAATGACAAGTTTAACAGATAAATCTCACAAAATTTGGCCTTGGAAAGAAATTTGTAATTCCTCTAACCAACGTTTTCCAAGTGTAGCTGGGTGGTGAGAAGTATTGTGACACTGGGGGCGTTGAATACCTGTGGCCCTTGCCCCCGGGATGCCACAGAGCCACTCAGCCACTGTGGACTCTCCACACCACCAACGGAGGTGGTGTTAAAGCAACAGAAGAGCGGGGGGCGGAAGGGAGGAGGGCTCCAAGTAGGAGTTCATCTGAGGTCCAGGGAAACTGTGATCTCTCCAAGCTGATATAGGTAAGTGATGGAACTAGAGTCAGACCTAGAACTTTTTGGGAATTTAGGTTTCATGCAAGGAATCTTTTGGAAGCACCCCTAATTCATTCAACACTGATACATGGAGATACATGGAGGTTTCGGAGGGAAAATGACAGTGTGAGTTAATGCAGTGACTTGTATTATATTGTGACTCACCTTGAGGAAATGACCCAAAGGGAATGAGTTTCCAGTGACAGAAGAGAATTGTAAAGCCTTCTACGTGAATTATCATGCCTTGTCTCTATCAGTTCTTAAGAGATTGTCTTCCTCAGTTTTGACCTTTCCCTAGACTATGAGCTTAGCAGTTCATTCTATTTAAGGAACGCTCCAATGGCCAGAAACTACGTGTCCCTTTATTACCTAGAAATTGACTTCCCTTCAAATTTGTGAATACGGTTCAGTCCCAGAAGTGTTCTCCTGGAGAAACCACAGGTTTTCGTGCACTGGGTGTTCTGGGATCTGAACCAGTTCACTCCCCTCCTCTGGATGCCTTTCATTTCACTAGTGCCTCTTTAATTCACAGTACAGTGTTTCCTGTGGACATTATCCACTGAGAAAGGCCTTTGTGGCATTGCTCTCACCTGGCGTTTTATATGCCTTCCAAAAATCCTTTTGTCCGATCTACAGAAGTTACCCGGCATCCTGTTTTCTGTGTAGTAGTTACTACATAATGTACTGAGTTCAAATGCAGTGTGATAGAGAAAATTTTACCTGCTCAATTGGGAATCAAGAAAACGGAGTTTTTCCTGATAATCACAGTCTAACTGACTCATTCAGAAGAACACCTGGCTTCTCCCCTCTCTCTCTCTAAGATTGTATTTATTTATTTGAAAGAGAGAGAGAGAGTGAGAGAGAGAGCATGAGCCGACTCCCTGCTGAGCAAGGAGCCCCCTGCCTGGGGCTTGATCCCAGGACTGCAAGATCATGACCTGAGCCGGTGAGTGTGCCCAGCAAACCAATCCGATGGTGGTGGGGGGCTGTGCTGTGCGGACCTGGTAAGTTTTGTCCTCGCTCAGTCTCTTGGAAGCACGGAGGAGTTTAAAAAGGCTTCTGTGAGCAGGATTTGGCTTTATTGCCTGAAAGATGGTGCATTTTTGGTATGCTTTGTTTCTAAAATTTTAGATTCCCCATAAAGCTGTCCTGATGGAAAGCAAAAGCCTGCTAGGCGCGGACATGAAGCACGCGTCCCGGCCGCGTGCACCACAGTGTTAAACAAGCATTTACAGAAGTGAATAGTTTAATGCATAAGATTATGGAATGTCAAAATTAGTTCGGTACTGGAGGTTTGCAGTCCCACTTGTGCTTGTGTGGTGTTATCTCGTCTTGTTTTTAATGTTCCGTTCAGGAGGGTGGTGCCAAGATAGTTTGTCAGTCACGGCAAGCAATTTGCAGGACTAACAGGACTGACGACTCGTTAGTTAGTGCACTTGTCCATATCTGGTGACGACTCAGTGGTGCGAGTGATTACAGAGTTGAAGGAATATGATTTTTTACGTAAGTTACTCATATTTAAAGTCACTGAACAATAATTTAAGTTAATGGTTTATTTATGGTACTGAAGCCCCTAACATCAAACACCAAAAGCAAACAAAAAACAGTAACAAAAAAACCTTAATTAGCTTTTAAAAGAAAACTGCTTCAAGTTACGTGTTATCAACTCTGCGTTGATAACAAGTCTCCTATAAGATGTGCTGGTGAAGAAAGCCGTTGTTGACGCCACGTTCTGTGCCTACCCAGAGATTCCGATGCAAGAAACAGATTGTAGACTTCCCTTGGAAAAGTCAAATGAATTTCTGCGGAAATAAATCAGAATGACTTAGAAGGAGAGTGGTGCCTATTCTTTGTTTGGTTTTATCCTCACTTTGTTCTGCTACCCTGGTTGCTGAGGTCATTTTATAGCTCATTCTGGACTTGCTTCAACTTGGAGAGTGTCCTGTGCATTACTGACAGCATCCTGCTAAGCAGGGAGAGAAACTGTTTCAGTATTTGACTTTTGACCTGTGTTTGAGTGCCAGTTATGTGCCAAGCATACTGGTAGCCACTGGGGAGGGGTTGCAGGCTACTACATAAATAAATCATGACCAGACATGTTAGGTACAGTGAGGGATGGATGACAAGCAAGGTGCTCTGGAAGGGAATAATGTGGGGCGAAGCTGGCGGTCAGGGAGGACTATTCCGAAGAGGGACATTGAGGCACGAGAATAACCCTGTCAAGCTCTAGACTAGAAGGTCCAAGTTTGTGCTTACCAGCCAAAACTAAGATATGCGTGGTCTTCTAAACTATAAATTCCCCTAGAAAAAGAGCATTAATAGTAGTAAGTTACATATAATTGGAAGTAAAGTTATTAATGGAACGTTGTAGTCATTAATAACTTCAGGATGGCAGGTATGTTTTAAAATATAATTCCCCTTCTCTTCTAACCAGTAGTCTCATTATCTGAACTTTCTCTCCAAACGAGACTTTAGACTTTATTTCTGTAGTAGAGGGGGGAAACATGGGTATACTCTGGGGACAGAGAGAACCGAAAGCTAGTTAGCACACTTTCTCCCTTTTCTTCTCACCTCATTTAGCAATGCCTGTGTCCTGCCTCAAACTGCTTAATGACGTGATAAAGAGAATATGTGCTGTTGGGTTTTTTGTAAGCTCCATCCACAATTGCATTTTGAAAAATGCCATTATAATAAATTTTCATGCTAGTCTTTTTGATACGTGTTTGAAAGAAGTTGAATGGACCTAAGTAATGATGTTCGTTGTCTTTTTTTTTTTTTTTTAACAGTTTAAGGATTTAAAAACTTCAGCCCAATTATGGGGTGTGTGGGTTGGTGCTTGGGAAAGGAGAGAAGTGCGGTCTGTGGGAAGGGGGCGTTTCTATGCCTGGGACAAGACCTAGAGCAGGGCTTAGAGGAGGCCAGCTGCTACCACCTCCAGCAGAGCAAAGCCCCGGCGTGGTCCCGCGTGATGCCACGTCAGGTGGCTGAAATCAAGGGCAGATCGTAAGTTCTGGCCAGAATGTGGACCAATTGGAACCCTCATACACTGCTGCTGGGATCCAGAAACGATGCAGCCACTTTGGAAAGCAGTTTGGCAGACCCTCAGAAAGTTAGACACACAGTCAGCTTAGGACCTGGCAGCCCCACTCACGGGCACGCGTGTAAAGGACGCCAAAACTGTGCGTCCACGTGAAAACCTGCACGTGAGTGTTCATAGCGGCCTTACGACAGCCCTTGTCCATCGGCTGACTAGCACAGCGCGCTGTACCCGTATCCTGGCATGGTACTTGGCAGTAAAAAGGAAGGGAGTGTTGATACACGCTAACCGTAGTTGAATCTCGAACACACACTGGGTGACACAAGACCATCACGGAAGGCCACGTGTGGTTTCATTCTGCGAATGTGTTCTGTTGGGATAGGCAAGTCCGTAGGTCAGAAAACAGATCAGTGGCCTCCAGGAGCTGGGGGGCGGGTACTGCAGAGGGTACGAGGGTTCTTTTGGTGATGAAAATGTTCTGAAATCGGTGATGGTTACACAAGTTTGTGAATCTATAAAAAGTGTTAAAAGGGTGAAATATCTCAGTAAAACTTGCTATTTTTTTTAAGGTTTTATTTTTAAATAATGTTTATACCCAGTGTGGAGTCCAGACCCGCACCCGCAGACCGGAGAGTGGCATGCTCCGCCCCAGGAAAGCTTATTTTTTAAAAAATCATTCCTGGCACAGCACTGTCCTTTAGGTCCAGAGCTCAGTGGAGTGTTGGAAAACATCTTTTGCATATTGATGATAAAAAGATTCCGGGGGAGGGGAGCGCCTGGCTGGCTCTGAAGGTGGCACATGCAAGCTGGTCTCAGGTGGTGAGTTCAAGCCCCACCTGAGAATAAAATCTTTTAAATCTCTTAAGAAAGAAAGAAAAAGATTCATGGGGTGCCTGGGTGGCTCAGTTGTTAAGCGTCCTCCTTCGGCTCAGGTCATGATCCCAGGGTCCTGGTATCGAGCCCTGCATCGAGCCCCACATCGGGTTCCCTGATCAGCAGGAAGCCTGCATCTCCCTCCCCTGCTGGTGTTCCCTCTCTGTCCAATAAATAAATAAATAAAGTCTTAAAAAAAAAAAAAGGAAAAAAAATTCAGTCATTAGATTAGGACCCTGGTCTTTTGCACCTTTTATAAGAGACAGATTCTCAGAGTGAATCAAAAAGTAATTTTCACTGAAAAAACCATTTTATATTTAAATGCATAAATTATTCCAATTAGTAGCAATTTTTTGGAGATGTGGATTCCATCCCCTAGGTCATGTAGTGAACACTGAGCTAGCAGTGGGTGTTTTGTGTTTCTGCTTTTAGTTTTCAGATTGAGAGAGTTGCCTGTTAGTTTGTGTTTTTAGAAAAGCATTCATTTCTTTTAACAAGTTTACTATTTTATACCCTTGAGCATCCCTGAAGTATGTGCAAAACCTAAAATTTGTTTCTGAATGTTAAGAACAGACTGACATAGCCACACCGGTACGTAAGCGTGTGCAGTGTCGAGTAGAGACGCGCCTTCTTGGATTGTAGGGGACTTGGTGCCAGTTAGTGTTTTAAAAGTTCAAACACTGTTTCTCGTTTTAAATTCATGCTTAATGAGGTTGCTAGGATTGACTTTATTATCCCCAGGTTTATGGTTGACTACCACATCTGTAACACTTTGTGATCTTCCAAGGTTGAGGTTATGTTATGGAACTCTAAAAACTTTCTGAAGCTTGAAAATGCAGATGTTGAGGAGGAGGTCTGGGAAGAGACCCGTCCGTGGGGATGACGCCCTGTTTTACGGAGACAGTGGGCTGTTATCAGTAATTGTTTAGTCGATAGTTTGCTATTATAGAGTGGACAGGACTGATTTGTTAAGTAAAACTTGAAAGTTACTATTTCACAGTCCAGGCAGCACACACTCCGAATTTTAAAATAATACCTTTTAAATAAATTGTGTCATGTTTTAAGGATTTTTTTCTCTTTTCCTTCTAGAAATATTATTAAAACTGGAGAAGTTGGTCATGGAGGGAAGAGCTGGGTACTGCTGGTCTCTCCTTTTCTAGTTGCCCTGCCCCCTGTTCCCGGGAAACAAAGCCTGTTTTGTTTCCCCGCCTGCTTGTGAGGTCTCTGCTTCTCTGCTGCACGCCGTGTGGGTGCGGGCTCCGCGCTTTGTTGAAATGCTGGAGAGACGCTCGCTCAGAAGGTGAAGAACAAGCTGCTTGGGGAGGGGCATGAGCCCCAGCCGCAGGAGATGAGCAAGGTTGTGTGAGTCGGTCATTTACATAAGCTCCTCATCTGGAGAGCGCCCGCCCGCATCCATAGGAAACTGTGGTCAGGTCGACACAACCAACATGAGACTATTTGTGGTGCAGATTTTGTGCAGACTTCTGTTTAATTCTGCAGAGTTGGTTTTTCTTCATCTCTTGCTATCCTGTTTCTCTCTTTCTGTGGTTTTGAACAGTTAAATAAGCTTAGACCTGAAAAAGACCCTACCAACCAATTCATGATGCCTTTAGTGGTGGTCACTGTCAGGAATGATCACTGCTTCTGGTATTTGATTCTGGGAAGCGGCTGGGAAGTAAAGGGTGTTTACCTCTTCACTTTCATGCAGTTATGCTGTCCAGTTAGTTTTCACGAAGAATATGTATGTTTATATTAACTTCTAAATGTTCTATTACTGAATAAAAATCCAGTGTGGAAAGCTCGGAAGCTTTTCACGTGTTTCTTAACAGATGAAATATGTAACGTTCTAGAATGTCTTTTGCAATTCATCAAAGTTTCATATTCCAGCACTCCTCAACTTAATAACAGACCGTTTCCTAGCAGTTTCTTTTTAAAATTAATTTATGTTATTGGTTGGACTGAAAACATATTTTCCCCAATAGCTGTTGGTTCTAGGTTGCAATTTATGAGGTGTTCACTGCGTGTGATGGATTCTCAGATCAGCCCCCCAGTTCAGATCGAACTCATACTGTCGAAACTGACCTAGCACGGTGGGTGAGACGTGTGCGAGGCGAAGTGCAGCGAGTGTGCAGTGGAGTGCCAGGAACGTGTTTGTGCAAAGGAGGAGGATGCCTCCCGGCTGACTGGACGCTTCATCTCCACACCCGTTTTTTTCCACTTAGATTTTATTGGAAAGATAGATATGCGTATCTCTGTGACTTGTAGCATGCTTAGAAACGCAAGTGGCCTGGGGAAGTGGGAGAAGGCAGAGGGCAGGATGATTTTCTGTAGGGGCAGGAATGTTAAAGTTTAGAAAGAATTGCTCTGGAGAAGGGAGCAAAGTAACATTTATGGCACATCTCCTGTCGTCCAGGCTAAAATGGGTCCTTCACATATATTTATCTCCACAATGTCCACAAAAGGGACGTAGGACTGCCCCCGGAGACAGTCTGAAGAAGCTGAGTATTAGATGAGTTTCTGGATTGTGTCTGACTCTGGTCGTGGTTGGTTTGACTGTAAAGACCATGGTGATGCCTGTCAATTGTGCATCTCGTGTTGGTGGCAAGTAGATGTAAGCAGTTGTATTAAATGAGGTTGTGGATGGGTGCCTGGCAGATCTTAGCTCTTAAAATTTTTGGCTTTTTTTCCTATCTGTTCCCTTACAAAATACTAAACTACAAACCGTGATTATGAAAGTTTAAGCCATTTATTCTTTGTAAAGACAAATCATAAATAAATGATTTTCATGGGTCCTTCTAAGAGACTAAAAGGACAGCAAGTCCTGTTTTGACATCCCTTCTCTGCTCTGCCAGACAAAATACTAAAAGCAGATAACCAAAAAGACATAACTGAGGTCATAACTCTTAAAAAACAATCTCTGTGGATCAGAAAATAAAACCCACATACTACAGTGAGCAAGGGCAGGCAGGGCTAGGGGCCTGCCAGATGTAGGGTCCTCGGCTCCTGAGGATATCAGGAACCCAAGAGTGTTAGGAACGAGGGAGATAAGAGAAACAGGCTGTGGTGCCAAAGCAAGGATCTGACTATGTGTCAAGTCACAAATTTCAGGAATCGGTACACAGACCTTGTTCTTTTAACCACAGTGCAGTTAAATTAGATCCCAATAAAATAGTTAGCTTCAAAAAGCATACATGTGGTTTGCCTTTTGGGTACTAACACATATCATTAATGTTGTGATTAAAACTGTGGTACCTAGTATAAGATGAACGAACAGAACAGAAAATCCAGGAACAACAACGTACAGCAGTTTAGTCTGTGATGAAGATGTTTCTGGGGAAAGGATATACTTTACAGAAGTCATAGGCACGAAAAAATAAAATTTGATTCATTCACGCCACATTCCAGGATGAATTCCAAATGGATTGGATTGAATTGCCAAGTAAGTATATTAAAAGGAAGCATATAGTTTTTGAATTAAAAAGTTGATGAATTCCTTTGCCATCTGGGCATGGGGAAACCATACAGCTCAAATTTCAAAAAGATTGATAAATTTGACTGCTTAAAAAATAACTTACACTTAAAAAAAAGAAAAAGCAAACTAAAGAGACAGATGTTAAGCAGGGAAATTATTTGTGGCTTCTGTATGACCACAGTTGTCCACCCCTAGTCTGTAAAGATGGTCTCAAGTAGAGAATGTAAAGACTAATAACCCCATTGGAAAAGATAGGAACACAATTGATGTAAAAAATACACATGGCCCCTTAAAATAGGGAAATTGTTCAAACTTTGGTGATAAAAAAATAGCAAAGTGAAGTCACACAGACCATTTCTCATCTTTCAGATTGGCAAAAAATTCAAAAGTTTGGCAGGAATTTGAGAGGGAAAAAAAGACTCCCGTATACATTACTGGGGGGGATGCAAGAAGTGCAGCCACGGTGTGAGAGGGAAGAAGGGGGGAGGTTTGGCGACACTACTTGTTTATAACCATTAACTAAGTGGTCTCTCCCCACTAGGACTCTGACCCAAGATACAGTAGCAAAAAGACAATAATGTGTGTATGAGCTTGTTCTGAAATAGTGAAAACCGAATAGAAAATTGGTCAAATGGAATCCTAATTACCTATTTTTAAGAGAAAATGAGAGGAAACCTCTGTATTCTGCTTTGGAGTGATCCCAAGGATGTGTTACTAGGTAAGAGCAAGGGGCAGAGGAGTGAAGCCGTCGTAGTGTGCATGCTGCCGCAGGGCTAAGAGGTCTGCCTGTGTTTGCTTGGTGTTTTAAAAAATGCACAGAACACTGGTGACTGTTGGGGGGCTGGTGGGTGGAAGGTAAAGCGAGTCTGAGTCCACAAGCACGGTGGCACAAGCGAACCTTGATCGTGAGTTGGTGGCCGAGTCGCCTGGAGAGGATTTCCTTCAGGTGATTTAACCACAGCGATTTGAGGTATGCACCCCGTGAAACATCTTAAGGACCAACAATAATAAACCAGAAACTTTCTGATCATCATTTTGTTGAGCGTAAGTTCGCTCACGTTATTTGAAATAACTGCGTACGTTTTAGAGGGATAATGCATATTAATGTTATTAGAGCCGCACTTCTCAGCAGGAGAGAGAAAATACTTACAAGATCAGAGAACCCAAGTAAAAACCCTGAGTGATCCATACTGAGATTATTTATGGGTGACATGCTGTAATATTTGCTTGACAATAATCCAGGAGACGGTGGGTGGGGGTAAAGGTGAAACAGGATTAATTGTCTCTGTTTATTGATTGGAAAGCTGCATGAGAAGCATGTGAGGGTTTATCTCACGTCTGTATTTTTCCTACTTCTCTATATGTTTAGGGAAATTATTTTGAAACTTTAAAAGATGTTGGAAGCATAACTGTACTAAGTAGTTCATGACTTAAATGGAAATCATAGCAGAAACTGCAGATACTTGGAAGAGATAATGAATTACACTTTTAAAATGTAGGGTACTTGGGAAAACCATTAGGTAAAGGTGAATTTATGGATTTTAAATGCTTCAAGAAAAAATTTGAACTAAGTAAATTCAAGTCAAGAAGTTAGAAAAAGAGGGGCACCTGGGTGGCACAGTGGTTAAGCATCTGCCTTCGGCTCAGGGCGTGATCCTGGCGTTATGGGACCGAGCCCCACATCGGGCTCCTCTGCTAGGAGCCTGCTTCTTCCTCTCCCACTCCCCCTGCTTGTGTTCCCTCTCTCGCTGGCTGTCTCTATCTCTGTCAAATAAATAAATAAAATCCTTAAAAAAAAGAAGTTAGAAAAAGAGGGGCGCCTGGCTCATTCGTTAAGCGTCTGCCTTGGGCTCAGTTCGTGGTCCCGGTGTCCTGGGATCGAGCCCCGCATGGGGCGCCCTGCTCGGCGGGAAGCCTGCTTCTTCCTCTCCCACTCCTCCTACTTGTGTTCCCTGTCTGTGTCTCTCTCTCTGTCAAATAAATAAATAGAATCTTTATTTTTAAAAAAATTGATTTAAAAGAAAAGTTAGAAAAAGAAACCCCAAAGTCTGGAGGGAAAAGGCAGGCGCAGGAAGTAGGACACGGTGGTGACTGGCCTCCGCGCACTTCAGCGAGGGGCCCGGGAGGCGGACTGAGCGAAGGAGCGGGAAGTGGTCTTGCGGTAACGTCCTCGGTTCTGTGTCACTGTGGTGCTGGCGTCGTGGCAGAGTTGGCCGGTCTTCAGTGACGTTGGTGATAGGGTTTCTCTGTTGGCACATCTCACGTAGCGAAGCTTCTGCCTCCGCGAGCATTCTGTTTCTAGCGCCAGCTCTGTGCCAGACGCCGTGTCAGGCCCTGAGGACACACACGTGACCAGGATCCTCTGCCCGGCCCGGTGGCGGTAGTGTGAGGTAAGGGGTGCTTACCGTGCATCGTGGGCTCTGGGAAAGGCTGGGCTTTCTGCCCCCGTGCCCTTGGCCTTGACCAGGTGGCCTTTGTGGGACAGCAGGGGACATGTGAGAAACCGTCACGAGGAGTTGGGCATGTGCCTGGGACCCCGTAAGTCACAGGGGTTTGGTAATGTGCATGATGAGAGAGACCAGTGTGTCCTTTTCCTTTCTTCTCACGTCCTGGTGTCAGCATTATGGTGGTCTTGTAAAAAATCTGTAGAAAAGGTTATAGAAGACTGGTATTCTTCCTTCAACGTTTGTGAAGTTGTCAGGGCCTGAGGTTCTCTTGGTTGGTGTGTATTAAACACTTACTGAAGCAGGGACCCAAAATTTCACCTTAAACAGTTGACTCTGTGTCTGAAAGGTGGTCTGTCGTTACCATTTTCCTGTCCTAACACGTGGCATCTGCTCAGGGAGGCTGTCGGGCCCGTGGTTTGATCAGGGTTGTGTCAGGGCAGAAACCCACTGGTCAGAGAAGCCGTCGTCACTGACTGTCACGTGGTGTCAGAGGCTTCACCACAGAGACAGTGCTGACGGCCTGGGCCACCTGAGGCGACTGTGGGGACAGATGAGACATTCAGGTGCTTGCAGGCTTACGGTACCAGGACCGTGTGTCTCATCATTGTCGTCTGCTTGCTTTATTAGAGGTTCTGTGTGTGTGTGTGTGTGTGTGTGTGTGTGTGTGTGTGTGTGCAGGGTATATTAAGGATGGATCATTTTCATTATTTTTTTAAGATTTTATTTTTAAGTCATCTCTACATGTGATATGGGGCTGGAACTCAGGACCCTGGGCTCCAATCGCACGCTCCCCTGACTGAGCCTGCAGGCGCCCCAGGGATTGAGCATTTTAATGGGCTTTACTGCTCAGAATGCTTTGTGTCATTTGCTTTGGGAGATGTATTTTTAATTAAACTATTATATTTGCAATAAACAGTGCGTTCACATTCAGATGTCAGAAGTTACCAAAAAATCTCTCTGCAACTCCATCCTCTCATCACGGGTTTTCCCAGCTCCAGAGCCAGCAGACGTTAGCTGCTTCTGGGCCGTGCATCCCTTCCTATGTTCTGGATCTGCACAGAATATGTATTTCCCCTCCCTTCCGTATACTTTGTGTCCCACGCCTGGCTTTTAGCCTCATACGTCTTCAGCCGTTCCGTACGGTTGCAGATGGGAGCTCCCTCCTGTCTCTTGGTCCTTGCCTCGCGTCTTGAAGGACAGCAGTGGCAGCAACAGGAATAACAGGTGGACCCAACATTGTGCTAGTGATGGATTTTCAGGTTATTTCCAGTCTTCCTGCCCTAAAGGCAAAAAGGCTATGTTGAATATTCCTAGTTGCTGCCGGTAGTTCAGGATAGATGTTTTGTTTCATTGCAGCCATGAACCAGAGAATCAGCCAGAGCGCCCCGGTGAAGCAGCCCCCGCCCCTGGCCCCGCAGAGCCCTCCGGGGGGCGTCCTGGGCAGTGGCGGCTCCAGCCAGCAGCAGCAGATGCGGCTCCAGCAGCTGCAGATGGAGAAGGAGCGGCTGCGCCTGAAGCAGCAGGAGCTGCTCCGCCAGGTGAGGCCCCAGGTTAGAGGCCAGCCCTCTCTTCGGGGTGTGCTTCCCGCGTGCAGTGCGGGCGTTTCCCCGTGGCGCTCAGTAGCTCAGCGGAGCGCCGGTCCTTCCCCTCTGCAGCGACCCAGACACGCGGTCTCCGGCTCGGGCCTTGTCCCCCACCAGCCGCGGTGTCGCACACAGGCCGCGGCCGGGGACCGCAGAGCTGTAGGTGACCGGACTCTGAGGCCTCTGTGTGGGGAGCCCTGTCTGGCGGAGTGCATCCATAATGAGCAGACAGGTTTCCGCTGAATCTGAGACGTTTTACTGAAAATGGTACAAGTAACCCCAAGTTTAGACGATCCTGTTGTGCCTTAAAATTACCTGCTCTGCGTGTTCCCTCAGGTGGGGCCGCGGCAGGACTCACATTTCCGTGAGTCTTCTCTCAGGAAGTGCTGTCGGGCTCCTTTGTCGGGAGGGTATGCAGCCCCCGTGTCAGAACCAGGGGTCGACGGTCTCTCCTTTCCAGAGGTGAGGTCTGAGTTGAGGGACCAGGACACAGTCTTAGCAGAGCAGTGTATGTTGTAATTTTCATAGAAATTGTTTGGACAATAGAAACAGTGCAATTTTGAAAGTAGGCAAAAGATGAAGGTGTGTCAAGATGGAACGTCCTTCTCTGTCCTGAGTCCTGTCCTCGGGGTGTTTGGAATGGTCAGCTTCTCGTTTTCGTTGTTCACTGACATTCTTTTTGTCCACACACATGAAATGCATGTATCTGCTATTTTTCCACTGAACTATAGCCTCCCAAGTGTAGAATGAGGACACCATGACACTCCACGTTTCTGCTCCCAGGGTGCAGGCCTCGAATCAGGCACGTTCATGAGGCGGGCTGTGTCCCAAGAGTGTCGCTGGACGTGCACGGCTGCGGTGGCGTCACCAGACTCTGATGTGGGACTTGAGAAACTGGGCCCCGGGGAAGGGGACTCAGCCCTGGAGGTCCAGACAGACCCACCTCGCACGGTCGTCCCCGTGTAATCCCAGCGTGCCGGGCGCCCACAGCAAGCCTGGATGCTGCCGCGTTGTGTCAGGGCGTGGTCCCTGACAGACGCATTTCTTTATCTGCCATTAAAAAGGTGGAGAAAGGAAGCCTATTAACACCGTTTATTGTACCTTTGACTAACCGGTGACTGTAAAGAGGGTATTTTTCATTTAAATAAAACTTTATCATCAGAACAAGGTAGCACCATCAAGAACATAATTGTGCAAATGTTAGAAGAAATAAAGCAGCTGAAGAGCCTGTTTGCAATGCTTTTCGCTTTGTTACTCATCGCTGGGTGGTGTGAGTACAGACAAGTCTGGGTGTCACACACGAGTTGTAGACTGTCAAAACCAAGAAATCTTACTAGGAAAAATCATTTAATTGTTAATGTCACCATTCATCATTTTGTTGTATGCCATAGATCAGCCTGGGATTTTTGTTTGTTTTGTTGTTTTGTAGTGTTTTGTTTTGGTGGGCGATGCTGCTGTTTATAAAACTCTTCTGGAGAATTTTTCTGTCTTATTCTCACTCTTACTGCGGGTGATGGGTCCTAGACAAAACAGCCTAACTTCCTGTAAGGGCGGCTTTGTTTCTTCTTTACACCAACTGTGTTGTCTTTTCTCACGTTGAAGTGACAGACCTGCTCTGTTCTCTCATACTAATAGTCTGTTGGTTAGGGTTTTTTTGGTTTTGTTTTTGGCGATCAGACTAAATTCAGCAAGTCTGAAGTCTGGCTTCCTGTGAATTTCTTCCCTTGTTAGTTGCTCTTATCACTGAACATCCAATGACATTTTTCCTGCTCCTTCTAATACTCAGAAGCACAGAAACCTCCCTGACCAGTATCCGATTTTGTTTGAGTCCTGACACTTAAAGCCTGCTGTCCTGTCCTCATTGCTGTTCAGTACTCCTGAGGTTTCAGTTTGTTACGTGGTGACTCCATTGGCTCCTGTCTTCCTCGGTCTGCTGCTTCTTGGGCTGGCTTGGGAGTTCTGTGCTATGGTGATATGTCTGGATGAAATTTGTAAGTCAGCCTACACAGCCAAACCATGTGGCTTAAAGTAATTTTTATCCATCTTATTTTTTACTCTTAGGCAATGCGGAATATCAATCCCAGCACAGCAAATTCTCCAAAATGTCAGGTAGGCTCTTGTCTGATGTTTTAGCATTAAAAAAAAAAAAAAAAAGATATTAAATTAGGAAAGTGAGAAACTTGTACTCCAGGGGCCTGTCCTTACTGAACGTTAGCCCAGGGTGTGACTTTGAGCCATCCTTCTCCCGAATACTTAATGTTAACGTTGCCATTCCCAGAAGGTCTACACTGCCTGCTTCCTCCCTGCTCCTTCCAGAGAGCTTCTAGCACTCAGTTTGATTCCACGGAAGTCTTGTTTTATTCCATATTTGAAGTGTATCATGTCTCAGTTGTACATCCTGTCAGCCTTGAGGTGTGCCTGATTGTCATTTGCCTAGCTTAAAATAGTATTTATAATGATTGATAGGAACGAATCACTGGAACAGTAACAAAATGGCACGGCTTATCTCCTTGGGCGGGCTACCTTAAGAGAGTCCTAATATACTCTTAGGGGAAAAATTCTTTCCAGGGCATTCCAAAGGAAGAATATCACAATTATCAGAAGAGGGAAGGGTCTGCTTGGGCTGTGTTGTGGGTTTCTGTGTTGACTTTATCAGCTTGTCTCCCTGATGAACCCCAGAGAGCCCTGGTTGAAAAGGCATCTTACTTAGATGGAGAGATTGTGGCCATTTGTCCTGACTCAGGCCCTTATCTGATTGAAGGGAAGAGTCTCAGTCTTGAAAACAAACAGATTCTCTGTGCTCAGGGTTCACAAGATTTAAAGGACTGAAGAGCTAGGGGGTCATTGCACTTTTCAAGGGTGGCCGGAAGCCACCACGTGCCACCTCGTGCGCTATGGGGTTGAAGAGCCTGTGCCCTAAGTGGGAGTTGGCAGAATTCCACTCATTTCGGATATTGTCATCGTGCCCATCGGAGTCCATGCCAGTCATGTCAGAGATAGTCCCCGTAGAGATCAGTTAACTTGGGGAGAGGAAAAGCTCTGTTCCGTATCCCATAAATGCCTTCGTTAAGCAAGACAGCAGGTAAGGACATGACTCCCAGAAGTTGTCTTTCATGGAGCAGAGCTCATCCTCGTGGTGAGAGCTACCATCACCACATAGACTTGGCAAGAGCCCGCAGCACGGGCCTTTACAAAGTGAAGATATTTCCCTTGCTTTTGCTCTGAAGTGTTTCTGCAAAGCTTTTCTTTTTGATAAGTGAGGTGGAGACTAAGGAGCAGAAATTAACTCAAATGAGATTTGGGTTTAAGCAAAAAGTCCTCCATGCCAAAAGTGTCTTGAAGTTGTTTCTTTTTTTTCCTACTGAGATCTTAAACTGTAAATCTGATAAATAAATACCTTAAGGTCTTTATTTCACATTTGAGTGTAAGTGTAAATAGTAGCTCTTATTAAAATAATCAGTTCTTAGCTTTTTTTTTTTTTAGTAGTAAAGTTTCAGAAAAGGTAAGGCTTATAAGTAATAAAAATTCTATTAAATTTATATGGTATTAAAATTGCAGAGTTGATTCCTTAGATTTGTTTAACCCAGAACAAGAAACCTGAAAGAGGTTTTTTAAAATCAACCTCGGGTATGTTAGAGAACGAAGTACCGATTTGTTGTATAAGTTTTTATTTGTCAGTGTATTTACCGGGCAGCTGTGGGGATATCAACAAATGTTATGGAATTTGGTGTGGGGTTGAATTTGGAGTGGCTCAAAAACATAGAATATGGTGGTGTTTGTGTCAGGCAAGCATTGTGTTCTTACCTGTTCTCTGGATGGCCTTCAGGTACATGCCAGGAAATGGTTTCACAAAGGAGTCTTCTCTTGAGGGTTGCCACGGTAACCAGGAAAGCCAGGAAGAGCTTTCCAGTCTCAAGGAACAAAATGCATAAAAGAATAATGGAGAAAGGGGGACAGATCCAATATTTGAGTGCCAAACACTATTCAAAGTCTTACTTTTCTACTAGGGTTAGTACACATGAGTTACCAAGCAACCTGAAATCAGTGTCATTACTCTATAATTAGGGACGTAATTATATACCTCAGATGCTGTGGGATGTGGGAAGGTACCAGACTTCAAAATGTTTACAACAGTAGTCATTTCAAAAGCTGTCTTTTAATTTTTTCCAAATAGGATTAACTACACAGACTGTATAGGAGGGTTCTCTGGTCACATAAAGTGACGTCAGTGTGGGAGAGGTTAATGCAGAATTCTGAAAAATTAAACCACTTTAGAGGTGTTAGTATATCTTAAAGGTGGAAATTATCAGCTTAATTTGTTAGGGTTTGTTTGCAGAATTTTGGGAAAACGTCTTCAGAGAACTTAAGGTTTTTAATTTCATTTTGATTATTCACTACTTCTATGCTTCAAAAGCTATTTCTGTTTTCAGAAGAAACTTTTCGAAATTATAAACGTCATCTTTGCTCCTGGAGGTTGAGCCTTTAATGTTCAATTTTCTAGCTCTGTTTCTTTCTAATACATCAGTTAACCCGTTGTGAATTGGGAGACCTTTAGAGAGAGTCAGTTTAGGAATGCATCACAGTTTCTGTTTCAAGGTCTTGTGAAACAAAACACTTTGAGAAAGATAGTACCCCTGAGTGTGAATATTTTTACCTTCTCTTGTGCCTGAGAATGGGGTTCCCCAACACCAATGAGATGAAGCGGGATTCCTTAGCCTGTCTTACCCGGCCCCACTGTCTGCAGCAGCCTCCCTCATTCCCTCCCTCCCTCTTCCTCTGGCTTCCAGCACGCTTCTGTACTCTGGCCCTGATTCTGCTCAGGAGCTTGTCCCCTCCCCTCTTGCCCATCCAGATTCTCCAGTTCCTTTATAGGGCCTAGGTCAAAACCCATCCTCATTGGCCTTCTCAGGATTCTTGAAACGACTCAGAGCATAGAGACAAGACTGCTCTGTCTCGGTATCTCAAGTTAATTTCTGAGCAAAGAATTGCTTCAATCTTCATAGAAAGTATAGCTGCAAATACTTTGACGTATTAGTTGCCATTCCTAATGGGTAGTAATAAATACACATCAGAGTCAGTCACTGGTTCAGCGGGCGGGAAAGCCCATCATATGAACGTGGAGAGCGCTGTGTCACACTGTGTACCTGCACTGCTGACGAGGTTGGATGTCCACAGTTTTGGCCAAAACGGAGCAAATCATACCACTGTTCAGAGCCACGCGAGAACAATGGCCATCAGTCTTGTTTTCCCTGAATTTAGTACCAGTAGAGAATTTGGTTTTTTATTCCTCCAAATTGTCTTTCCTATTAACAGACACTAGAAAAGCTGTTTCAGAGTCCAGTTAACTTTCCCCAAGATTATCCCTCCTCTTTTTGAAGTCCTCATATTGAATAAACCGTAAATTTATTTAGGTTTTTTCTCATGAAAATAATTTTCATATTTTATTTTTAATAGGCATGTTGGAAACTCTCTAAGCCTCACACCCATGTTACTCTGATAGGTTATCTCATTTGTTTTATTCATTAAGGTCTCTATAATTTGAAGAATGTTAAAATAATGTTTATTCCTTTGACATTATAATTAACACAAATTATAGAAGACCTAATTGTAGACCTCTGTCAGAAAGAGTGCTGAATCCCAGGATACTGCTGGAAACAGCAGACGGCAAGTCTGTCTTGGAGATCGCCTTTCGGGGTTCAGTGCCGTAACAATCCCCTGAGCCGGGTGTACACATTTTTTAAGTAAAAAACGTTGCTCTGAAGCTGAAGATGATTTGGTAAAGTGGCACACACATTAAAAAGCAGCATTCTAAACATTGGCTAAATGTTTTAAAATCCCTGAGACATACTGAAATGTTGTGTGGCTGTTGGACGCTGAGCTGGGAAGCTGGGCATGGCAAGGCCTGTCTTGAACAGCTAGAAGAAACGGCTTTCTTCCTCCTCTGTTTTTAAAATTGTGGACAGACACTGCTATCACTAAGACAAGCTATTATAAGATGTATATTTTTAGAGTTACTCTCCATTTCTAAATTTGGATTTCTAGTTCACCAAGCTTCTTAAGCAAATCAGTGACCCAGAGAAACACAAACCAACCTTCCGTCGTGTGCCACATGTTACCTAAAATGGACGGATGGACCATTGCGTGGCTTAGTGCTCGCTAAAGACAAAATTGCCTCAAGAAAGGAATTTAAAGTTGGCGTTGTATTTTATAGAATTTTCTATCAGTGGAGTCATAATTTTTTACCTATTACAGTTATTTTGAGGTTTGTTGATGTTCATTCATTCTTCCTTTTTATTGTTAACTAGGATTCCATTGTAGGGCTATGTGGCGATTATTTATCTTTTTACTTATTGATAGACATTGGAGTTGTCCCAGTTTTTGACTTTGTGGAGACACACGCTTTGATTTCTCTTGGGTACCTTAAGAATTCAGTAACCTAGCAATATTGTAAAAGTTTCCAGACTGCTGACTTCTGCCTTTCTCCTCATTTTTCTAAATGGTGTGAACCAAAGTACTGATTTTATATGGGGCCAAAATACTTTAACTATCAGATGTATATTATCTTAACGTGTCTTTTTTTACCCCGTGGGAAATGATACCGCTATTTAAGTAAGAGGAGGGAAATATAAAAAGGACCAGTGGCTCATGGCTAGATCCCAAGGCCATACAAGTCCACTGTATAAAGCAGGCAAACTTGGGTTTTCCCTTACAGACTATCCTGGAAAGTCCCCTGCAGACAGAGCTGGGGCCGTGCGTTGCACTTACAGTGCGCATAGCTGTGACTCCAAGTGTGTCCCACATTAGCTAACGTTTACAAGCTCAGTGGGAAAAGCTGCCACATTTTTGTATTATTACAGAAGAATACGAGCTAAAAATACTTGCTTCATTTAGAAAAAGTCAAATACTCTGAAAGAATTTTTTGACCTTTGAAATACAGAAGCATGATTAAATTTTGGCTAAACTTTCTATAACTTGCATCTCCATTTTTGAAAGTCTGTCAAACTATTTATTCTAACTACCTTTGGGAAAAAGAGAAGCTTAACAAACTTGTATTTTTAGCTTGGTATTCTAATTTTAGGCATTTGTTCAGAGTCAGGAACTCCTTAGAGATAGACATAGCTTTCAACATGAACTGTTTCAACTGAAATCCGTTTTTAGAGATGATCCAGTTATGTCCCAAACCTTGTTTTTGAAACAGCTATGCCAGATTTACCCAATTACAAAATTATGTCCATATTCATCCAAAGTGTGTTTTGCTAAAACAACTTTATTGCAGTAAACTTCCTCTGTATGGTTTATATAGATATATACAGGCTTTATTTTTAAATGCAGTATAATGGAGAAGAAATTTCTGTGGAATGTATTTTTTGGTTTAAAAATTCAGATTATGTAACTTTGTTTCATACTTAGGCATATTATAATTATTTTTCTCTGAAGTCACTTAAGCCATGATTTCACGGCTCCTCACGGAGCTGAGTGGCATCTGCAGGGGTTTGGCTCACTCTGACTCCACGCTCCCTTTCCTGTGGGGTCTGATGCGGTAGAGCATGGTGTAAGACACCCCGATTTCCACCTCTGACGCCTGCCTTCGTAGAGCTGTGTCTGTACGGTGTACGTGTTGTACGGGAAGTACGGGTGTTTGTTTTTATACTCGTTTGAAGTCCAGTCCTCAGTCAGGAAGGGGAAAATAAGGCATCAATGCATATAGTTTCCTTCCCCTGTTTTTGACAGTTTGTTTCAAATATCAACAGAATTTTTCCATCTTCCTTGTTGAACCCAGTGAAATAAATTACGTGAACAAGAGATGAAAATATTAACATTAAGAATTTATGACTTGGGGAAGGGGCTTCCAAGTCAACTTTAATTACTTAAAGCAATTTGTTTTCAAATACTGGGCTATGTTAAGAATGTATCCGTTTTGGGATAATATGTGGATAAGTTATTATACCTCAGTAAAGCTGTTCAGAAATTACTTAGGGGGTCTTATCTGTTGTGTTCTTTTTCTGTAACTAGAAGTTTTGAAACTGAGCTGAATATTCATATCTTGATATGGTTTCTACAACCTGTGTAGACGTGTCCTTGTCCTTCTCGCGCTATATTTGTTTTCATGCCAGATTCTTCCCTGTTTGGTTGATAACGCGGACAGCCTCCCACTCCCACCAGTGGAATGAAGTGGTACCTTCTCTCTGACCCTTTGAGGCCCACTTTAGATGAGTCTCTGGATGGCCCTTCATCATGGCCCAGAGAAGTGTGTCCCTAGTCCTTCAGGGTCGTTGGGCATCTCCTTACGCCTGTCCCCAAATTCACGCCCTTTGTGACTGTGGGTAGATGGTTCTGCTCTGTGTTGCTGGCAGCAGAAGTTCAGTTGTCAGAGACAGCAGCGAGTAAAAATAGGGCAGCTTCGAACAAGCAAAGTGGCAAAATCCAAGTACCACCTGACAATTAGCTTTAATTTCAAAAAATAATCTCAGAAAAGTGGGAACTTCAAAGGGAGTAAAATAAAAATTTGTAAAAAACACTGTAAAATGATAACTGACGTGCCAGCTGTTTGAGCAGTGCCTCCCGGGTTAGTGTCCTGTCACGTGCTTGCCCTGCAGAATCAGTGTGTGCCTTCGGTGGACGTGAACGGGACTGAGGCCCTTGTTGATAGGAAGATCGGAAGGTCCGCGGCCTCCACACGGAGCTCCGAGCCTCTGCGTCATCCGGAGCCTGGGTTTTCTCACACCCACGTCCACTCCTGTTCACAGCCTCATGTTTTAATAGCGACGTGGATTCTGGGAGAGTCGGAAGTTACTCTTTCATGCTCCAGAACTGCCCATTCATTCGTTCGCGTGCCCTTCAGGGACAGAGAAGAAGTAAATAATTATAACATTGTGTGACAAGTGCTAAGAGGATGTTCCATACATGCCGAAGACTGTTAGGGTCATCACGGAGAGTTCCCTGGGGACGGGAACCGAGTCTGAGATAGCGAGGAAGAAAGAAGTGCTGTGGTCAGAAAGCACATGTGGGAGGGGCCGGGAGCAGATGCAGGGCACACAGACGACGGGAGTCCACAGAAGCCACTGGCACAGTGGGTTGGCCTCTAGCAGGAAGAGGGGAGAAACACCTGCTTTCTGAGAAGGTCCAGGGTGGGTGTGACTGGAGATAGCTTTTTGGGGAGCAGAAAGGGATGGCAGGAGGAGCCACAGAGCCAGAGTCCTCGCTGGCCTTGGTGTCCTCGCTCACATGGGACAGAGGTGGGAATGCACCGAGAGCATGTGCCACATGTGGGGTGGCGACTGTGAGAACGTGAGGAAACACCACCCAAAGGACAAAATCAGAGAGTGGTACTAAGCACCCATTCAAAGCCAAAGACCATTGATTTATAACAGGCTGAGTAGCTGTTTGACTATTCTCTAGGATTTCTTAGCAGTCTCAGTATAGAAATGAAGCGAGCACTTTTTTAATATTGAGTCAAGGTGGCAATTTGTTGAGATAAAATTATGCGTATATTTCAGGACGTGAAAGGTGCTCATGTCTATTTCACATGATCTGCCCAGAGTTCAGGCTCACAGGGAAGGAGAAAAAGAAACCAGGAATTGGCCCATCGGAGGATGCTCAGCGGCACTCATCATCAGGGAGATGTAAATCAAAGCCAGGATGGGGCGCCTGGGGCTCCGTCAGTGAGGCGTCTGCTTGGCTCAGGGCATGACCCCAGGGTCCTGGAATCGAGTGAGTGCCATCGGGCTCCTGCTCAGCAGGAGGTCTGCTTCTCCCTCTGCCTCTGCCCCTCCCCCGGCTTGTGCCCACACTCGCGCGCACGTACTCTCGCTCTCAAATAAAATCTTAAAAAAAAAAACCTACAATGAGATACCATCTCGCATTTATCAGAATGGCTCAAATCAATAGGAAACAGGTGTTGGTGAGGATGCGGAGAAAGGGGAACCCTTGTGCACTGTTGGTGGGAATGCAAACTGGTGCAGCCACTGTGGAGAACAGTACACAGGTCCTTTGAAAAGTTAAATACACAGCCACCCTGTGACCCAGCAGTTCCACCTCTGGGTCTTTATCTGAGGAAAACAAAAACCACAAATTCAAAACGATACATGCACCCCTCTGTTCACTGCAGCTTATTTGTAGTGACCAAGATGTGGAGACAACCTCAGTGTCCATTCAGCTGTCAGTCACGTAACAGCCTGAGTGTGCATCCATCGTTGAATGGATAAAGATGTGTGTGGGTGTGTGTGTCTTGCTGTTTGTGACAACGTGGATGAACTTACAGGGCATTATGCTGAGTGAGGTGAGTCAGAGGAACAGATACCGTGTGATCTCACTTACAAGTGAAACCTAAAACACAAAAAACCGGGCTTATAAATAAAGAGAACAAATTGGTAGTTGTCAAGGGTGTGCAGGAAAGGGGTCAAAAGTTTCAGACCTCCAGTTACAAAATAAATAAGTCATGGTGATGACCCTACACCCTGGTGACTGTAATTAATAATTGTAATTATCAGCTACAGTTAATGCTGCGTAATAAGTGCATATTTAAAAGTTGCTGAGAGAATAAATCTTAAAGGTCCTCGTTCTAAGGAAACAGATTTTGTAACTGGTGATGGATGGTAGCTAGACAGATGATTGTGGTGGTCACTTCACAGTGTGTACTAACACGAGTCATTGTGTTGTCGTACTTGAAACTAATGCAGTCTTGTATGATACATCTCAGTGTGTTTTTTAAATTTTTTAAAAAGATGTTATTTGAGAGAGAGAGAGAGAGAGCGCGCGCATACAAGCAGGGGGAGGGACAGAGGGAGAAGCAGGCTCCCCGCTGAGCAGGAAGCCCCATGTGGGGCTCATTCCCAGGACCCTGAGATCATGACCTGAGCTGAAGGCAGACCCTTCACCCATGGAGCCCCCCAGGAGCCCTTCAGTTTTTTTAATGGAAAAAAAAAAGCCAATCAGCTGGAATAGTAGGACAGAGGAGGAAATAGAGGCCCTGAGGTTGGGGGGCAGGTAGAGAGGGACTGGGGTCATGGTGGAACTGGGCGGGAGCAAATGTCCCAGAAAGCGGGATGGATGCGCGCAGGACTCCTGGGGGAGGAAGTGCGAAGCCTATTGCCGAGTGTGCCTGCGTGGTGCCTGCGTGGTGCGTGTTCTTGCTGCCTGGGGATGCAGGGCTCTCCGTGGTAGGTGGTTATGCGGGCTTGGTGCAGGGACGCAGGTGCACTGAAGTGACACTGGATCTTCGTCCCACATGGGACTCCAGACTGAGGCCACATGGTCTGGGCCGAGCAAGTCAGGATTCAGAGAGGTGGAGGTCAAGGTCATTAGGATCCAGAAGGTCGAGGAGCTGCCCTGTTGAGTGAATCATTCACCTAGTAATTAACATGTAAATAACCACCTACCAGCACATCTTACTGTAGTATTGAAATGGTAATGAGCATAAATGGTATTTTAAGATATTTGCAACTACAACAGGATGTGAAAATGCTGTCAGAGGTCAGCGAATACAACTGTTCATCTGCTGTATTTGTATTTGAAGAGAATGCTGAATTTCAGGTAGAAGTTGGTGAAAATGAAGGTGGATCTTCTCCGCCTGCGTTCTGTCATGACCCTCTGCTTGAGAAACCTCGGGCATAAACCTGAGTAAAAAGCATCGTTTCTGCATGAGGTGGCATTCGTGGTGTAGGGGTGAGGGTGCAGAGCTCCGATGTCGCCCAGACGTGCCTGTGTCATTAGCCAGCAGTGTCCTTTGCAATAAAAAGCCACATTTCAAGTCAAACCAGAAAAGCCAAGGGAGAGGGAGCCTGTGCTCCCGCAGTCAGGAGGTTTATGGGAGCATGAGGGGCCGGTGGGAGTTGTCAGGGAGCCTGGGCGGAGGAGAAGGTGAGAAAGGACTGAGTAGCGAGGAAGGTGTCAGGATGGTGGTAGTGAGGTGACCCCGCATCAAGGTCCTGGACACACAGGAGGCTGAGGCCTGGGCCCTTTGGACGCCTGTGGAGACAGGCCCTCTGATAGTGACCCCCCAGCCTTGGCCTGCAGTCCAGGTGGAGTCCTGCTGAGAGATTGTCTGATGGCTCTGAGCTCCCGATGAAGGAACGTGAGGTGGGTGGGGACACTTGAGAGCAGGTGTGCGACGGTGGGGGTGGGGGTGGGGGTGCGGCAGGGGCACCAGTGGCCAACAGTCCTCGTCCAGTGGTGTTTCTCTGACTTTACTTTGAGTACTGGTGCCGAACACAGAATCTGATGACGGTTGGTGAGTAGAAATAAACTGTACGAAGCATTGTTTTCTGAAAGACCACACTCACCATCCTCCCCCATGGGACGGTTTGGGAGGGTCTGCGGAAGTAAGAGAAATACAATGAAATTAGGTAATCCAGTGCATCCCATCTGGGGTTCTTAAGACTAGATAAACCTTGAATTTATGTAGTGTAACTGTAGAATTTGGTCCTTCTAACCAGGTACCCTGTGAGCTTTGAATAGGTGTTTAACGCCTGAACTCGGCGCACTTAGTACTGTCACGTGCATTTTATTTCTGTAAATGGAACGAGTTTGTTATCGGTAGACTGATTTTGTTTGTGTTGGTTTTTTCTAGGAATTAGCTCTTCGTAGCCAGTTACCGACACTGGAGCAGGATGCTGGGACTCCAAACCCTGTGCCGTCCCCTGGGATGTCTCAGGAACTGAGAACAATGACCACCAGTGGCTCGGATCCCTTTCTGAACAGGTGGGTGGGAGCTGACCCTGGCCCGTGTCCGCGAAAGGTCATAGCTTTCCTGGGGCCACGCACCGTGCTGTCATGACCTTTTCCACAAACGGCGACCACCGCGGAGCTCCGGGCTCCAAAGCCTCTCCTGTGGGAGGACGCGGTCCGCTCACGTGGAAGAGTCGTGAAGGAGCAGTGTGTCCCCTTCGGTGAAAGGTGGTCCTCGAGCTCACTGAGGCGGGTGTCTGTGGGCCCAGGAGGAGCTTGCCCTGGGGGTGGGGAACCTGCGTCTCGCTTCAGCAGCCCGCGGCCACCACGGGCGGGCTTTGCTTCGGCGTGTCAGTGGGTCCCGCAGACTCGCCTGTGGGGCAGAGTGCATGTGCTGTCACATGGGAGTGGCACTGTGGCTACCAGCCGACAGGTTTGCCTGCAAAACGTTTAAAACTCAGGTTTGATTACAGTTTGTCCTTTCTTGGCTGTAAAATACTGATGCAGTTTCAGTTTTAAAAAATATGGAACAAGGGGCGCCTGGGTAGCGCAGTCGTTAAGCGTCTGCCTTCGGCTCAGGGCGTGATCCCGGCGTTCCGGGATCGAGCCCCGCATCAGGCTCCTCTGCTGGGAGCCTGCTTCTTCCTCTCCCACTCCCCTGCTTGCATTCCCTCTCTCGCTGGCTGTCTCTATCTCTGTCAAATAAATAAATAAAATCTTAAAAAAAAATACGGAACAAATACTTCTCTTGTCTTTGTACTTTAGGTTTTTAGGTTTTTTTAAACCAGTTTTAAACACCACACTTTTAAAAACATTTAAAGGTACTTTGGTTTAAGAAAGCTATTATGCTATGCTTTCATTTCTCACCAGGTGAATTGAAAACTTCATGATCTTAGAAAAATGAAATTTCTCTTCTACCAAAACATTTAGTGTAATAGTATTTCCATCATGTGTTGCCTTTTTTTTTTTTAAGATTTTGTTTTTTCATTTGACAGAAAGACAGCAAGAGAGAGAGTGCGTGCTCAAAAGCAAGGGGAGGGGCAGAGGGAGAAACAGCCCCCCCCCCCGCGCTGGGCTGTCCTTAGAGATTGTGTTTCCTGGTAAAGATCATGGGGTGTGAGATCATCAGTGTTATCAGTATGAGGGCAGAACCCTCTGTCCACTCCGTGTCGTCCCCCCGTTTCTGAAACACTCATCTGCCTGGAACGCTTCGGAAACCCTTGACGGTTTCCCTGTCTCCTACTGGATTCATACACATCCCCTGGGCTCCATACACCTGTTACCTCCACTTGCCACCAAGCTTTCAGCCCTGCTGCAGCGTTCCTCTGTCTTCCCCTTTACCCCTAGATCCTTCACGGCCAGGTCCTGTGTCCCCCTCCGCGAACCTTTTCCAGGCTCCCCCTCTTGGTTCTCAGAGCGGTTTGCTCACATAGTGCTTGAGTGTGATTCATTAGTGTACGTGTTCCTCTCTCTCCTCGACGGTATGCGTCTCAGAAACCTTGTCGTTGCCTCTCTGTCCCCCGAGTCTGGGCTCTTGCCTGTCCCACGTGCTTGTGGGATGAGTGGGCTGCAGCCGTGAGCAAGGAAGTGGCCCCCATGCTTGTCCCGTGGCGTGGACAGAGCTCCACATGACGATGTGAGCTCAGCTGCTTCGCGCAGGAGTGGAGTGGTGACCAGGCCCTTGTCCAGCTCAGGGCTGGGGACATGGTAAAAACCAGCCGCATCCTGAGGCCTTCTCCAAAGCAGCACTGTTGGGTAAAATGGCCTTAGAGGCACATAGGTGTTTTCTTGGGTCTTCGTGAGGCTTCTGACTCATCTGTCAGAAGCTTGAGAGTCACGCAGAGGCTCCAGTGTAGCGGTGAGGGGGGACGGATGGAGTCACGCAGGGGCTCAGTGTAGCGGTGAGGGGGGACGGATGGAGTCACGCAGGGGCTCAGTGTAGCGGTGAGGGGGGACGGATGGAGTCACTCTTTTGGGGGAGTGTGAAGGGAAGAAGTTTGGGGGATTGAGTTTTTAACTTTGAGCAACTGATAGAGGTTGTTTCTACTAGTTAGCTGTTTTTTATTTAACTTTGTGTGAGCTAAACAGCTGCTTATGTGTCCGAGCTTGGAGGACACCTAACGACGTTCAGGTCAGGGTCAGAGAGCGTCAAGAATACGCAGCACTTTGCTGTCAGATTTCTAGAATTCGCAGAACCCCAAAGTTCCCAGTCCGTGCCAGGTGCTGTGTGCGTGCTGCTGGCTCGGAAGTTTCTGTGTGTGCAGGAGGGCTCTTACCACGCGTGGGTCGGACTTCATTTAGCCGAAAGTTAAAATCCATCTTCGCTCGTATTTTTCTGTTTTTACTGAAGGTGTGTGCCTTAGCGTCGTTCATGTTGCTTAAATCTCTCTCCTTTAACTGGAGTTCTAAGGAGTCCTCTCATGCTGAGGTGTTTAGGGTTTCTTTTTTCCCCTAAACAGGAGAAGTAAAGAGCCGTCCCAACGAAAGGAAGGAGAGATGTTTTCCCCACCCCCCCTTTTTTTTTTCACTTGCTTTTTTTATTTTAGAGAGCGCAGATGTGCGAGTTGGGACAGAGGGAGAGAATGTCAAACAGGCTCCCTGAAGAGCGCGGAGCTGTCGCCAGGCTTGACCTCACGACCCTGAGGTCACGACTGGCTGCTTGACTGAGGAGCCACTCAGGCTTCCCAGGGGGCTTCTTATCTCACGGACAGTGACGCCTCCCTTTGGGCCCAGCCCAGAAAGGACTCCTGGTTCCTTGATTTGGGTTGATTTTTCCTTGGCTTGAACTCTCTGCCTGAGTCTCCCGGGGCCTGTGTTCCCGCGTGTGCCTGTGCGGTACCGCTGGGGAAACGGAGACCTTGAAATACGCGGGCCATGCGGATCCCCCAGCCTCGAATGGTATTGCAGAGAGAACACCCGCACAGAGGATTTTCTTCCCCCTAGGAAAGCTGCGCGCCTGTCTTTTTTCCTTTCTTGCCACCAGACCCAGCCCCGTAGGGGAGATCGGGGCCCCTTCAGGCTGCCTGCCTCTCCCTGCCAAGGGCCTTGTCTGAGCCCCAGCGAAGGGGTGGGTGCTGGTTCCGCGCCGTGAAGGGTTCATGCTGGCCTTGGAGTCGCTGACGATGCCGGTGTTTACCGCCCCTGTCTTGTAGCGGCACCTACCACTCGCGGGACGAGAGCACGGACAGCGGGCTGAGCATGAGCAGCTACAGCGTCCCTCGGACCCCGGACGACTTCTTGAACAGTGTCGACGAGATGGACACAGGTGGGCGTCCTCCGCTGGCCTTCAGTGACACGGCTGTTGTCGCCGGGTCTGGGAGCAGATGTTATTGGGGAGAAAAGCGGTCACAACCCCATAAGCCTCCACTCTGATCGAGCCTGCTCTGTTTCTCTGTGGCAGTTTGCAACTATAATGTCCCAGTTGTTAGACACGGACGGCGTCGCTCTGTGTGAACAGAACCGGTGACGTGACTTCTCCCAGCACTTAGGGTCCTGATTCTGAGCTAGCTGGCAGGGCAGTGAGGGCCTTCTCTAGAAGTCTGTTGCCATGGACCTATGTGGATTCGGTGTCCGTGCCCCTCTCCCCTGAGGGTTTCTGGTCCAGGGTAGGTGTTGGGGGGTCAGGAGAACGGGGTCAGGAAGCCAGCTCCTGGGGCTCGCCTGCTGACCCCTGATTGCCCCACACTCCAGGCACGGATCAGCTATCCCGCTGGCCAGCTCTCCGGCCGACGGCTGCGCAGAGTGTTTGGCGCGTCTTTTCTGCCTGTGCTCCTCCAGTGCATGGCTTTGATGCTTTTTTGAGTGCTCACCAGCTGCTCCTCTTCACTCCCCTAAATCTTCACGCACCCTGCACACCCAGCTCTTTCCCATCATGCTGTCCTTACTCCTTTCCCCACATTGCTCTGTTCTCCAAACCCCTGTGGCTCTTACTGGTTTGTGTCTGTTGAAGCTCTAAGGAATGTGGAGCTGTCATGTTCAGAAACGGTGTCATGGTGGGTACATTGGGGACCATAGGAGGAAAGCGAGAAGGTTTATCTAGCCACGGATGTCAGGGAGGCTGGCTTTGTAGTTGGGAATGGGACTCTGCAAGAGTGGACTGCAGTGTGCACCCAGTGTCTTCCTGTTAGTGTGCCCGCAGCGCACTTGAGGAGAAGAGGGGCGTGTGCCAGTGTTTGTACTTGCTCTCACTACAGCGGTGTGTATCTGGGGGTCGGCAGTGACACTCTTGTGTGCGTCCCCGCTCTCCTTGCTGGAGATAATGTTTCGGGGGATTTTTATTTCTTTCACGACCCCCAAGCGTTGCTTCGGTGGCTGAACAAATGTTGAGGCAGAAGTAAATCGGCGTTATTTCGTGCTCTGGGCTTGTGTAGCCTGAAGTAAATCCCGGGCGTTGGCTCAGGAGGTCGGTAGGGAGCCCGTCTCCTTCTCTGTGCATTTCCCAATGCTTGCGTGACAGAGCTCCGCTGGTAGCTTTTCAGAAAGGACCTTATTCTCTGTCTCTGCCCCAACTAGGTGACACTATCAACCAAAGCACCCTGCCCTCCCAGCAGAACCGTTTCCCAGACTACCTAGAAGCCATTCCGGGGACAAACGTGGACCTTGGCACGCTGGAGGGAGACGGGATGAACATCGAAGGGGAGGAGTTGATGCCGAGTCTGCAGGAGGCCCTGAGCTCTGACATCCTCAATGACATGGAGTCCGTGCTGGCTGCCACCAAGCTCGATAAAGAAAGCTTTCTTACATGGCTGTAGAGCCCTCAGGTAGACTGAATTCCAAATCTGTGAAGGATCTAAGGAGACAACCCACGTACGCTCGAAATTTCCAAGTAAGCCAGTCGCAATCTTCTGGCTTGATACCGAAAAAGACGAGTAGACGTCTAGCAAGATGCTTTCATCCACGATATCTCTTTCTCTTGTCCGTTGCTGCTGTTTATATATTGCTGACCTCTTTCATAGTTGGCTCTAAAGAATCAAAAAAACCCTTTTTTTGTTTCTTTTGCTATTATAACTACTGTTTGTTTGGGGGGCTGGGGGAAGTGAGCCTGTTTGGATGATGGATGCCATTCCTTTTGCCCGGTTAGATGTTCACCGATGGTTTTCACTGCATTCTCAGACTCGGAAGTCACACGCTCCATGTCACGGCATTTACTCAGTTCACGCAGTTGTCAGCCAGTGGAAAACACGCCTAGCTGGTCTGCCAAGCCAAAAATGTCGTGTCGATGTCCAGTACTTCATGCTGATTTGGTGATCTAGCTACGACCAAGGCTGAAGACTGTTTTACTCCCAGTGTTTCCCTCCTAGTGCCATCATTAGTCACATAGTGACCTTGATTTTATTTTAGGGGCTTATAAGGCATGAGGCAGTTTCCATAGAAGTATAATTATTGCCACATACTCTAGTATAGGCTTTGGTGGGTTTTATTGTGGGTTTGTTTTTGTTTTCTTTTTTTTGTTTTGATTGGTTGGGTTGTGTTTTTTTGTTTTAGTTTTTTTTCCAGAACCTAGACAGATTGCCATAGTAGTGACTCTGTTTATAGTTGTAGCTTGGGGTGGTTACTGTAGTTCCTTTGGTAAAATCTACATTTCCTGATTTTTTACCATTTTATTTAAATCTTGATTATCTGCTCTCTCTCTATATATATACCCACACACACACTTATAATGTTTATAATAGTGTGATAGCAGAATGTATCTTTTTTTTAAGGTTTCCCTACTTCCCAATTTATTTTAAAATGGTAGTTTTGAATGTATGCATTTAGAACACGTGGCTCATACTTTATATCTCACAGGTGGTTGAAATCTGGTTGGGGCAGTCTGCAGACAGGAGACGTAGTTCAGTGTTGTAGAGAGGGCTGTTGTCCCGACAGTGTCTGGAGGAGGACTGTATGCTCTCCGGCACACGATATTATCTGATGAATTTGAAAGGAGCAAACAAGATAAGGCCTGATATTCCCCTTGACACTCCTTTGGACTAATTTTTAGCCTCGATGGGAAATCACTAAGTAGGTTCATAACGTACATGACAGAAGTAAGCTTTACGCGGTGGCTTACCTTCCTTTAGGTTTGGAAATTTACCTTTGCCCTAGTTTTGGAAGTAAGTTCTAGTCCTTTAGTTCACATTTGTAACAAATACATTAAAGACTACATTGAAATATCGCCTACAAGCATGTTCTTACTGAAGAGAGACTTGCTCCTACTTCTCTATGCTGAGAATTGACCCTGGACAGTGTATAGGGTCCTGCCAAGATCGTGAGACAGCTGGTAAAGTGATCAGATCAATAAATGTATATCGGTAGTTGAATTTAGCAAAGAAATAGAGATAATCATGATTATACTTTTATTTTTACAGGAAGAGATGTTACTAGAGTATGTGTCTTACAGGAATAATAATAATGGTTTCCAAAGAGTATTTTTTAAAGGAACAAAATGAGCATAAATCAACTGTGTCAGTCGAAGCTGTGAAGGTCATGGTTGGCCTGTGAAGGTCACGGTTGGTCGTGAGTTAGAGCGGCGGCGGCTGCCACCTGTGCGGAGGGGTCTTTCAGTAGCTCTAGAGTAAGCCCTTACTCTCAAGGGCTGAAACTGCTGTGGGAAGCCTCAGCCTGGGGAGACAGATTTCCGGTTTTGTTACAGAATCTAAGACGAGTTCTGACCCTTCCGATGAGGGGACTCAGAAGTTGGGAGCGACAGGTCTTACATGAAGTGCTCAGTGCTCAGAAGATGCGATCACTGTGCTGTATATAATGATTCCTAGGTCGAGCGTGCGTAATTACTGACTTGAAGGCTTTTTAGTAAGAAAACAGCAAAGCAGATCTTGAAGTAAGTCTGAGGGGAAACAGCCACGTGCAGACTCGTTGGTCTTGTTGACGAGCAGTCGTGGAATTCTCCCTGGAACGCCGAGCGTGCGGGTGACGGCGTGCCGTCTGCTGCTTGCGTGCTGCGGAGCAGGCTGCGAGGCTTATGGTGTGCCGGTGGCCGCAGGCCTAGCGTGCATCTTGAACACCAGCGGAGGACCTTCAGACCAGGGGTGGGGGTCCGGGACGCGGGAGGGGTCGTGGGGACTTAGTGGGACCGTGATGGAGAACTTGATAAGCTCCCCCCAAGACTTGTGCATCCCGCTGTCACTAAAGGCAGCTCTTCCTAAAAGTTCAGCTACTCGAGTTCACCCATGAGACAGGAATATAGAGTTCTTCATGTCCCCCGGACTCCAGTTTGCCCAGTCACCCCGCAGTGTCATAGCGGCACGGGGTACCCGACCGCGCCCTCTGTGCTCACCTGAAGGACACCGAGCAGTCCTTCCTCTTTCTGAATTTGAATCACAGCCTTGATGTGGTCTGTCCTGTTCTTTGTCCTTGTTCCTGATGTTAAAGTGTTTAACGGCTTCTCGGTTTTATTGGGTAGCATCGGGGTAAGATTTTAACTGGGTATTCTTGAATTGCTTTTACAATAAACCAATTTTATAATCTTTAAATTTATCAGCTTTTTACATTTTGTGTTCTTTTCAGTTAGGGCTTCTTAGATACGCTCACATTGTTGGAGCACACTGATTGGGAGTTTCAGATTTTCCAAAGCACTACTTGTGGTCATAACTCTTTTCTAAATATAGTGCCTTTTTTAGAAAAGGAAAAAAAACATTAAGTGACTTTTAGCTACAAATTATATTGTTTTAAGTATTCATATTAAATAGATGCATCCTGTAGGGAGCTTGGCAGAAACACTGAGAAATAACCGTAATTAATTGTAACTCATAACTCGTACCAGTCAGTGTTGAAACTCACAGGACAAAAGTGGGAGGTCGTATCCCGTGATTAATAACTTCATAGTTTTGGCACATCTGAGAGATGAGTGCTCGGATGAATTTTATCTTCGGCAAGCATATTTTTATAAGAATTGTGGGTGTGCCTATTTTAACAGTTGTTTTCTGTGTCATGAAAAGTATCCTCCACAATTTAAATGTTTTATAATAGAGAACTCTTTAATGCACACTTGTCAAATATATATATATAGTACCCATATTACCTTTTTATTTTTTGTTTTAGATGTAAGAGCATGCTCATATGTTAGGTACTTACATAAAATGTTACATTATTTTCTCTTATGTAATACCTTTTTGTTTGTTTATGTGGCTCAAATATATTCTTTCTTTAAACTCTTCCTTGTTGTTGTTAACGATCAATATATTTAAGGCTTTTTGGCTTCTTCACGGTCTTGTGGTGGAACAAGTACCATGAGAAGGGAATGGTAGGTGCTTATAGTCGTAACTGGTACGCAGGGTTAAGCTGAAGGTTGGTTTGGCATTTGGGACTTTGGAAGTACGATATCCTTTACATTAGCGAAATAGTTACTGTTTTATGAATAAAAACATTCACAGATTTAGGTGGTAGGTCCTGAACTTCGAATAAGAAGTAGATTTGATTGTCTTTGACGATGGTTTATTTGTGTGCTTGTGTGTGTGGTATCCTCACTCATTGACACACGTCAGTTTTATTGAGGGAAATCTGAAAACTTCCTGTTTCGTTTTGTATAATTCCTTTACGATAGAGGAACACTCATTTTGTGGCCCTTGAAATGTGTCCTGTCCCTTGTCCGGAATGCAGTGGTTGTCCATGTCAGCTCAGAGCCACACCCTGTGTCCACAGGCCTGTGTGTCATGAGGCCGTTGTGCTGAGAGGCGGCGTGCGTGCTGTGGGGTGCCTCCCGTCCTCCTGATGCTGAGGGTCGACCTGTAAGTACAACCTGTACGGAACCGGCTCGGCCACCGTGAGTCAGCAGAACCCGCACAAGAATGTAATTAGTCTGGATGTGGGAAGCACACCTTCTAGAGAGAACAAGGGTGTGCTTAGTATTTGGGAAGTACTAGTAGTCTTACTTAGAACCGGATACAGAGTAGTTGACTTTTCTTTTCTTTTCTTTTTTTTGAAAGACCCAAAATAAGTAAAATAGCTCCATTAATGAATACATGAATTGCTCAGCTGGGGTAAACAGAAGTATGGTTTTTTGGAGACAGAGAAAGATGGGGACAGGTAAAGCCACATGGTGACTGGGGGAGAGGCCAGTAGACCGTGAGCTCTGTGTCGTGCCCCCGGCTGCCCTCGTGTCAGCGGGCGTTGCAAAAGAAGAGCGTCCCCCACTGTCCCCTGGACCCCATCATGTCTGCTTGTCTTCTCTGCGAGCAACCGGCTGGCCCTCGTCCTGGCAGCTACAAGTCACACTAGGCTCCTCTTCACTCGGGAGATCTGGCTTGACTTCTGGGTAAACCTGTGGGCCGCGGGGCTCCGCGCACACTGGTGCTGCCGATGTCAACCACGTCCCGTCCCTGTCCCCCTTCAGAAGTCGGCACGGGCTCGCTCGGTTTCACCAGTCACAAGAAACTCGATAAACCGTCTTTTTTGATGAAAGATGTAATTACTGAATGAGAGATCAAACAATTCCGTGACATCTAGTATTGCAGTTTTTCCAGATCACACATAGAATGTTTTTGCCATGTTCTCTGGCTATAAAGAAAAACTCGAAGTGAAGTCGGTGCCTCCCTGCATGTAAACATGGCCCTGAACTGGCAGGCGTCGTCCTGTCACTAGGGTGTAAACATGGCCCTGAACTGGCAGAGGCTTCGTCCTGTCACTAGGGTGTAAACATGGCCCTGAACTGGCAGAGGTTTCGTCCTGTCACTAGGGTGTAAACATGGCCCTGAACTGGCAGAGGCTTCGTCCTGTCACTAGGGACACAGGTGCAGGGTCGAGGCATGAGCAAAAGCAAGATGGGATTGAGAAGATACTCTGAATTTTAAAACCTGCCATATTTTAACAGAAAACAGACTTCTGAACCAGGAGACCTGACATCCAAGCTGCTAGGACCCTGTTAGAAGTTTAAAAAACGGCAACAGGAAAACCAAAGAAAGAAATGGGAGGAAAGAAAATCAGTATCTGTGTGCTATTCAAAGCAGTATTTGGGGATACCTGAGTGAAGAGCCAACTTTGCAAAACCCCTGAACAGCCAATCTGGTGCTTGGAATGGTTTTGCCAAAAAGGGGAAAACTGTTAATAGTTGTTTGTTTTGTTTTTTTTTAAACCAGTTACTGTGACTTTGTGAAATAGATCTGAGTTCATACTCATGGTGAGTGAGTGAGTGGACAGGGCTTGGATCTTAGCAAAGGAGCCTCTTCGAGAAGCAGAACAGGATCTGAACTGCGAGGATACCCTTACCATGCTCGGCCGACCGTGGACTGAGTTCTCAGGGAGAGGACACACCTCAGCTGGGGTGTTCCCCCGTGGATGACCCCACGTGTCTTCTAGGATGAAACGAGACCCTGGGACCCTCACAACGTCCGTGGAGAACTGTCCTGCTGGGCGTAACGTTCACTGTGGGACACGAGCGGCCACATCGCCGCCCCTCCAGAGGCCGTCTGCGCCATTCCATCTCACGTTCCTGGGTTATGGGGCGTTTACACGAGATTGAAGTGATGCCCCAACCGACTGAAACAGATGTATTTTCTGAAAGCTATAGGTTAAGCGGTAGGATCCAGTGAGGAGGCCGTGCGGCGTCTCCGGACCACATGCACGAGCTCCTGAGGGCCGGTGCAGCGTGGCTGGCAGCGAGGGGTAGCCGAGCACCTCTCCTTCCTGAGGACCAGAGCCGCGTCTGCAGCTGGGGCCCCACGCGGGCCTCCTGGTTGGCTGCGGGTCAAGTCAGAATATCGCATCTGCACAGGACTCAGATCACTAGGGTGACCACAAAGCAAGACCTGAGATTTGATGAAACATACAAAGTCCTGCTCACCGAGGAGCCTGGAGCCACAGCCTGCAAAAGTACGCGTGCGGGTGCTGAGGAAGCCGCTTGTCCCGTGTTTGCTGAGCTCTGGGAAGTCGCAATGTCAGCGGTACTGTGTGGAGGAGAATGTGGCCTTGAGATTCGGTTGTCTGTGACAGTCCCAACCATGAACAATAGTGTAGCTCTTTCTGCATTCTAGGCCGAAGGAATTTCTGTGGAATTCTGCAGTGGGATTTGCAGGGGAACAGCATGAGCCCGTGTGCTGTGTCGTCAGAATTCTGCTGATGCCCCACAGGGCACGAACCAGCTCAGAACTGTCCCGGAAAGGCGCATCGCTGATCTGAAACAGACTGACAGGCCCGGGCCAAATTGGGAATATTGTTTAGGAAATGTAACACTCATTCAGACTAAAAATTAACTGCCGGCCAATCTCTGTCAGTCCTCCAAAGTCATTAACGCAGAAACCTCAAGGCCTGGACATTTCCAGAGGTTTCATTGCTGTGGTCTGCTAAATGTGGCAAGTTTTTAAAAGCAAATTCATCAAGTTTATGCACTACTGCCATCACTTACTGTGGGACCTGAAGGCAGACTTTCCATCAAGAGTGAAGTGAAAATACCGCAGTCCACACGATCTCCAACACTGGATATGAAGACCAAAGCCAAGTGCTCTGAGAGAGCGTAGACTGAATTCCTTAGAAGCAGTATTGTTTGTACATAACCGTGGTCTTTCTCAGTGTGCCGTCTAGAGTCGTGTTGTGATCGGTGCGTTCGGAGCCCTTCCCACGCGAGGAGGTGTACCCGCGCGTTTGCGTGCGTACGAGCAGCTCTGCCTTACTGTCCTTGCCGCACTCGCCGCGTCACCCCCATTCTTCGACAAGTGTGCTGCTCTTTTGTGAAGGTTTTATTATTTATTAGCACACAAGTGGGGGTGGGTGAGGGGCAGAGGCAGAGGGAGAAGCAGACTCGCTGCTGAACATGGACCCCGACGTGGGGCTCGACCCCAGGACTCTGAGATCATGGCCTGAGCCGAAGGCAGAGCCCCCAGGCACCCCAACTAATATGCTTTCAGTAACAATATTTCATTTCTCCACAGTTATCAAAACATTTCCACGTATTATCTCCCACGTATTCCACGTATTTGATTGTACCGAATCCTTCAGGAAGGTGGTGTTCTTGCTGTCTTCACTGTGAGCCTCAGAGCTGGGTCCAGATCCCACAGCGTAGTTATGAGGTGACTAGAAGGTGAGGGTGTAACCCATAAGCGGGAGGCGTTTGTGTCCGAGGCTAGTCATGCTCACTGGGGCTCAAAACCATCTTTCCCTGGTTCTCAGCCTCCCTGTCGCCTGCCCCGGCCGGGGGCACGTGGCCGGCCGCGCACACGCGGTCCGGAAGGGACTGCCCCCGAGAGCGGTTAAATCCTGTGCGTTTCTTCAGAAGCTTGTGCGCTTGGCTCAGCAGACACGGCCGTCGGGTGAGCTGCTGCGCCCGCGGTAGACGGCCCGGCACCTCGTGCCTGTCGCTCGGGGACAGGAGAGAGGAGACGGTGAAGTGCTGCGTGGAGCTGGCACCGCGAGCCGGGAGAGCGTCGTCTCCAGGAGGACGGTGACAGGCCCCGTGCCCGCGGCGCTGACACGGCCCGGGGGCTGCGACTAAGCAGAGGCGCTGGGAGGAGCGTGTGGGCACAGCGGGTCTTCCGTTGGGCTGGACGCTGGACGGATCCAGTCGGTGAACGCCGCCCGCCGCCTCCGTGCCAGGCTCTGGCACCGCGGCCAGGACCGCACAGCCGCAGTCCCCGTGTGGCGAGCGCCGCTCTGGGCCGGTTCTGGGGTGGCCGAGAGGTCACTCATCTCTGGGCCCAGAACTGACCTTGTACGACCTCGGGCTGCTCATGGCTCCTGTCCAGGGAGCGTGCGTGTCCAGTGAGCGACCGGGGCCTTCGAGGAGCCCTTCAAAGCTCAGGGTCTGCGACCGAATCTGAAGTAAGTCGTGCCTGAACTTACTCAAAGGCTGGCACACAGTAGAGGGACTTCGAGATCTCTGCGTGCGTGTCCCCAGACGCTCACGATGGATTCGGCCCCTTTGATTCGCTGCCCTGGGGCTGGGGTCCGTCCTTGCGCCTGCTGCGTGGAAGCGCGTGGAAGCCAGGCGGCGGGGCGACGGCGGTCTCCCCAGCAGCAGAATCAGACTGTGGAGTCGGATCGCGTTCGTCACGCGGCGACAGAGACACACAGAGATCGGAGGGGCGCCTGGGGGCTCCGTCGGGGAAGCGTCTGCCTCCGGCGCAGGTCGTGATCCCGGGTCCTGGGGTAGAGCCCCGAGTCGGGCTCCTGCTCAGTGGGGAGCCTGCTTCTCCATCTGCCTCCGCTCCTCCTGCTCACGGTCTCTCTCTCAAATAAATAAAATCTTTAAAAAAAAAATAGAGGGGAAGGAGCTGTCTGAGCAGATCTCTTGCTTGTGAGACTTCTGGAACTCGCAGTGAGGCCACCAAGAGCGGCTCTTCAGAGGCTGGAGCCCGTGAGCAGGTCATCGGGGGGTCACGGAACAGGACCTCGTGGGCCTGAAGAGAGCAGAGCGCGCTGCACCTCCCTGGGCGCCGAAGGCAGGCCCCTCTGCACAGCCATGGACAGAGACGTGGGCCGCCGGGCCGCGAGCCACTGGCAGCTGGTGCCAACCACACGGCCATGGGCGCAGAGGCCACCCTTGCCCGCGTCTCCAAGCTGCTTCCACTGACCCGGCTCTCGTGCAGACCAGCGGCAGCCGGTGGTGTGAGGTGCAGGCAGGTGGTCGAGAAGCCGCAGGGGGAGCGGGACCCCAGGGGACAGTGCTGGCGCGCTCCCAGCACCCTACGCCCTTCACTCCTGCAGAGGCTGGCGGGTGGGTCAGAGGGACCATGCAGGGGGAGACTGAGCCGTATCAGAAGGAGGGTGAAGGAAGTCGTAGGGGGAGAGCAAGCCTGCTGTATAGAAGCGACTCCTGCCTTAGGTCCGTGCGGACAGCACCCGCTGGGCAGGAGGTCGTGGGCGCGGGGTCACGGCAGCTACAGGACAACAGCCCTCCCTGCCTCGCAGAGCCCGCCTGCTCACCGGGGAGGCCGACTTGCAGGAGGTCACAGTACCCGGGAGTGTGGTCGCTGCTGATCCCTACAGAGTCTGGGAGCTGCGAGGGTGCGGGAGAGACCCCCCTGGTCAGGGAGGGAGCCTCTCCCAGGACACCCACACCAGGACCGGGAGGACAGGTGAGGGGAGCTGGTTTGGTGCTGGGGCAGGCGGACGGCACGTCCTCTGCAGCCTTGAGGGACGAGGAGCTTCTGTCAGCCCTGAAGAAGCCACGCACGTGGGCCGTCGTGGCTGGGGCATCGTGACAGGAGCCCGGGGGAGGCCGGGCGGAAGGCCTTGCATCCAGGCCGCAGGGGTGTGATGTGGCCGCACAGGGTGTGTGGCAGATGGCGCGAGGCACTGCCACCGGGAGCCCGGGGCTGCGTGAGGGGCGCAGGGGCCAGTGGGGAAGCTGCTGGCGTCCAGGGCACAGGGCAGGGCTGTGGCCGTGAGAGGAGCGGGAGGTGTGAGGGAAGCATCCCTGACAAAGTGTTGGCTAAACGCAGGTGCCAGAGAACGCTCACAGCTCTGTTAATGCCATGTTGTCACGAGGGGCAGCTCGGGAGTCTGATCCCATTTAGCTCATGCGACACCCAGGAAACCACAATGACAACCGTCTACATCCCCTTTAGAATCCAGAGCAAAACCACCCAAAGAAGCCCAAAGTAACACGCAAGGCTCCGGAATGCACCACATGGAGTGAAAGGTCTGTCTCTTCACTGTTTTTAAACGCACGTCAAGTCCCATTAGCACGTTTCTGTACATGATTCAAACGAAAATCCCTGGTCCTACCCGGACTCGTTCCCAGTCACATGAGTCACCAGCGAAGGTTGGCAATCCTGTGATTCCAGCCCCAGCAGGGCCTGACCTGGTTTCCGTGGCGGCTGTGTGGGTCACCTGTGTGTTTGCGGAGCGCTCCACCCCATTGGGGCTCGCAGGGGGAGCGTCGTGTGGCTGTCACTGAGCTGCCAGGCCGAGACACCCCAATCGGGACAAAGACCAGGCCACGTGAAACATCAGATAGTCCTTTTTATCTAAAAAAACAAAAAAACCCAACCTACCCACAGCCTGAGCTGGACTCCCAGAGTGCTCTGCTCCCCATGGAACCAGGAGATGGTCTCTGGGGGAGCAGAGTGCAGATCCTTTGGGCTAAAAGGACCGTGACCCCTGGGTTCCAGGACCACCCGCTCTGCTGCTGGCGGTGGGGCTGGCGCTCCCTGGCTGTGGGGAGGCTCTGTGGGGCTCTCGCTGCTGGGTGGGGCAGGGTCGCGGGGGGCCAGGCCCACTGCATCATGACTGGGGAGTCGAGGCCATCAGATCGCAGAGGGAGACGAGATGGGGTGAGAGGGGGTGTGGCCAGGTTTCCGACGGAACAGGACCCAGGGACTCGAGGGGCCTCTCTCTGCAGCCTCCAGCTGGTACGCAGCAGAGCCGGGAATGGAACCGGCCAAGTCAGACGTGGACTCCCGTGAATTTATCCCCTAACCACACCGGTAAAAATCACAGAGCCAGAATTACTCTCAAAACTCCTTGAACTGTGTACATCAAGTGCAGCAAGATGCTCACGGTTTGGAAGGCTCCGTGGGCCCACGGCAGCCCCTGGGGTGACTCGGGCATGCAGTGGACGGTCCGCAGAGGCACCCAGCCCTCGAAACCTCTGGCTCTCTCTCCTCTTGTCGTCAGCAGGTGTAGCTGGATTGGTGCAAGTTCACTGGGCGGGAAGGCGCCCGGGTCAGGAGCTGTACGCCTACTGCTCCGACCACCAACAGCAGCTCAGCTATCACGAGCCCAGTGCATGCCAGGCAGGATTCTGACGGGTTTACTGACTCAATACCAGAGATGAGCAGACACGGGCCCCACTTCCGAAGAGCTCGTTGTTTAGGGAAGTCGGGCATTTTCCCCCTTAAAGATTATATTTATTTGAGAGAGAAAGAGCGACAGAGCACGAGCCTGGAAAGAGGCAGAGGGAGAAGCAGACACTCTGCTGAGCAGGAAGCCTGATGCGGGACTCGATCCCAGGACCCTGGGATCATGACAATTAGCCAAAGGCAGCTGTTTCACCAACTGGGCCCCCCAGGTGCCCCTAGGGAAGTAGTTTTAAACCCTCACTGAACATTAGAGTCCCTTGGGGGCCTCTTAAAACATTTTTACTAAAGGTTTCTTTTTTAAAAAATTGAAATGTAATTAGTATACAATGTTCTATTAGTTTCAGGTGCACAAATACTGATTCAACAATTCCATGAGTTAGTGGTCACCGTGACGGGTGTAGTCACCATCTGTCACCATGCAACGTTATTACTGTATTATTGACTAGTCCCTGTGCCCTACTTTTATCCCTGAGACTTATTTATTTTATGACTGGAAGTTTGTACCTCCTAATTCCCTTTATTTCACTCATGCCATTCCCCCCCCTCTGGCAACCATTAGTTTGTTCTCTGTACTTAAGAGTCTGGGGTTTTGGGTTGGTTTCTTCATTTGCCTGTTTCTTTTGTTTTTTAGATTCCACATATGGAATGGTGGAATGGGTGAAATCACATAGTATTTGTCTTTCTCTGACTGACTTATTTCACTTAGAATAATCCTCTCTAGTTCCATCCACATTGTTGCAAATAGCAAGATCTCATCCTTTCTGATGGCTGAGTAATATTCCATTGTATATATGGACCACATCTTAATCCAGTCATCTGTTGAAGGGTATCTCGGCTCCTTCCACGATTTAGCTACTGTGGACAATGCTGCTATGAACATTGGGGTGCATATGGCCCTTCTCTTCACTACGTCTGTATCTTTGGGGTAAACACCCAGTAGTGCAATGGCTGGATCATAGGGTAGCTCAATTTTTGACTTTTTAAGGGACCTCCACGCTGTTTTCCAGAATGGCTGTACCAACTTGCATCCCACCTACAGTGTAAGAGGTTCCTCTTTCTCCCATCCTCGCCAACACCTGTTGTTTCTTGTCCGTTTGATTTCAGCCATTCTGACAAGTATCACGTAGTATCTCATTGTGGTTCTGATCTGTATTTCCCTGATGATGAGTGATGTTGAGTATCTTTTCATGTGCCTGTTGGCCATCTGGATGTCTTCTTTGGAAAGATGTCTGTTCATGTCTTCTGCCCATTTTTAATTGGATTATTTGGTGTTTTGGTGTTTACTGGTAGAAGTTCTTCATATATTTTGGATACTTACGCCTTATCAGATGTGTCATTTGCAGATATCTTCCCCCTTCTGTAGGTTGCTTTTTCATATTGTTGATTGTTTCCTTTGCTGTACAAAAGCTTTTTATTTTGGTGTAGTCCCAATAGTTTATCTTAGTTTTTGTTTCCCTTTCCTAATGTCATATATCTAGAAAAGTATCGCTATAGCCAGTGTCAAAGAGATTACTGCCTGTGTTTTCTTGTAGGATTTTTATGGTTTCAGGTCTCACATTGAGGTCTTTCATCCATTTTGAGTCTATTTTTGTGTATGGTGTAAGGAAATGGTCTAGTTTCATTCTTCTTCATGTGGCTGTCTAATTTTCCCAGCAATATTTCTTGAAGAGACTGTCTTTTTTTCCATTGGATATCCTTTCCTTTTCTTTCTTTCTTTCTTTCTTTCTTTCTTTCTTTCTTTCTTTCTTTCTTTCTTTCTTTTTCCTTCCTTCCTTCCTTCCTTCCTTCCTTCCTTCCTTCCTTCATTTCAAAGATTTCATTCATTTATTTGAGAGAGAGCGCAAGCAGGGGGAGGGGCAGAGGGAGAAGTGACTGCCAGCTGAGCAGGGAGCCTGACGCAGGACTCGATCCCAGGACCCTGGGTCAGGGTTAGAGCTGGTGCTCTCCTTGCCGATATTTCTCAAGGTTTTGGGGAACAGTGTCTTGTAGCTCTTCAAGGGACAAAGCTGGGAGAGGAGTGAGCAGTTCACCATTCAAGGTTCACTGCAACGTTCCTGTGTCCCCGAGTCTTTGAACTGTTTCCCCCATGTTGCACGCAGGGACCTCTAGCACGTCAGCGTCCATGAGCAGGAGTCAGCCAGGGCAGACCGCGGAGGTGGCCCGCGCCTGCACAGCAGTAGGAACGACAGCACGGACTGAGCCAGGACTTCTCTCTCTTGGTTTGACAGTTCCTTCAGAATATACACAGGTCATCAAGACTGCATGTTGGTGGGAGTAGACAAACCCCCTCCGGGTCCCTGTCGCTAACCACAGAGGAGTATCCCAACCTTGGCGGTCTCAGCAGCCTTCACACAGTCGTCGGTCCACTGGGTCGGCAGAATTGAGAAGCCTGGGAGTAGCCTTCCAGCTCGCATGAGGCTGGAAGAAGGCCAGCCCAGGTCCTCACTCAGGGGTCCTCCTATGTCCATAAAAGGAATTTCTTAAGCAACTGCAGATACATGCCCTGGTTCCCCTCTGTGTTCGTGGTTTTCTGCATCATCAGACCTGGAAACATTGTGTGGCAGGTCTGGGCGAGTGCCTCGGTGGGCCAGCGCTTGCTGCAACAATGAAGCCTAGGTCTGGAATGGCTCCCAGCTATCGGGTCTAGCCGGTGACTCCAGGATCTCTGGTAACTTCACCCACATTGATCATTTCGTCTAATCCAAAAGTTTATTCTTTCCTACTCAATTGCGCCCCATCAGAATGCCACCTACGTAATTCCATCGTTTTATTTTCTAATATAATATAAGCTAGCAAAATCGTCTCCCCTGACTTTGACTGTACCTGGCCGCTCAGGGAGAGGGCGTGTGAAGACCTGGCTTCCTCTTGCAAGCAGGCCGCGTTGTTGTGGGGTCTGCAAGTACGCAAGGAAGACGGGCTCGTGACGAGGGAACAGGGAGACTTCCTCCAGCAAGGGAGGCTCAGAACACGGAGATCTATTTCAGTTCTTTGCCAACATGTGTTCCCAGAGTTCTGCCTTTGGAATATGTGCCTTTCACTAACTGGGCAATGAGTGAGACCCGACTTTGAGTTTGGCTTCAAGCACCTTAGCCCGCATTTTCCTACAAGGACCGTCATAGAAGGTCTTTGTCCTTAGCTGGTCCGTGGCCAGCAGTTGAGGACTCCAGCAGTCACTAGCCCTCCCATCGGTCAGCTCCTCGTGGCTTCTGTATTGTTCCGTGGCTGTCACCGCGCGTTTCTCCGCCGCGAGGCCGCTAATGAGCACTTCAGATGCTTTTCTGCCGAGCAGCTTGCCTCTGCGGCTCAGGCGCTCGCGGCGCCGGCTTTCACGCTGACGGATTCTTACGCTGTCGCCAGCGTCCAGATCATGAATCCCGAGTCTCCTTATTTCCCGAGAAGCTGTTGCCTGTCCTTGGTTTCTGTATGAATCAAGGCTCTTGTTGTAAGCAACAGAAACAAGTAGATTAAAAATATGTATTTACTGAGTGGATCACAGACTGCAGGAGCCAGAGACTGAGACAGAGACCACCGATGAGCCGGCAATTACGAAGTCGCACGGACGCCTGAGCCACAGCTGCCCCTCGCGGCACTGGCATCCGCCGCGGACAAGCACGCGCAGTGTTGGCCACGGCTGCCCTGGGAGGTGGCCACACGAGCCACCAGCCTGGGCCACAGCAGAGGGGGTATGGTTTCTGCATTCTTGTACCGCTGGTTTCTGACCCCGAGAACTGGACAGGACACGGACGGGGAAGACGTGGGTGGCCCGCCTGCACTGCAGACCGGAGTAGCCGGGGAAAGCACATGCCAGTGCCCGCCGCGGTGGCGGACGGAGGCTTCTGCAGAAGCGGGAGGCCAGAGGAAGAGCTCAGCTCCCAACATCACCTCAACATTTAAACAAGGGCATTTCAGGGCAACTGGGCGGCTCCGTCGGTGAAGCGTCTGCCTTCGGCTCAGGTCCTGATCCCCAGAGTCCCAGGATCGAGTCCTGCATCAGGCTCCCTGCTCAGCGGGCGTCTGCTTCTCCCTCTCCCCCCAGTCATTCCCTCATTCTCTCTCTCTCTCAAATAAATAAATAAAATGTTTTTAAAAATTTAAAAACGGCATTTTAAAGTCTCCATTTTATTTATGGTCCAGAGTGTATTTTTGCTCATCTTTCCCTATTTTCCCAAGTAGCACAGTAGGGGATACGAAGATCCTAAAATCAAATTATTACATTGTATTCCATCTTTGTGCTTTACTGATATCCTGAACCTGTCCCATGTTCAAGTACAAGGTTTTACACAGATTAATTCTAAACTTTGGCTATTTCTTTTTTCTTTCTTTTTTTTTTTTAAGATTTTATTTATTTATTTGACAGAGAGACAGTCAGCCAGTGGGAGAGGGAACACAAGCAGGGGGAGTGGGAGAGGAAGAAGCAGGCTCCCAGCGGAGCAGGGAGCCCGATGCGGGGCTCGAACCCAGAACGCTGGGATCACGCCCTGAGCCGAAGGCAGACACTTAATGACTGAGCCACCTAGGTGCCCCAAAACTTTGGTTATTTCTTATATGTTAAAATGTTTGAAAAATAGCAGAGTTATAAAATAAACGAATAGAAACAGACCCCTTAAGGAAAGTTTACTCTTGCTATTGGTTGGTATGATGTGCTAAGACCCCCTGGGTTTGCTGCACTCCGTTTTGTTTTAGGAGAACTGACAACGGTCCCGTCTCCGCACAGGAAGTTGGATTCCGTGCTTGGCGGCCACAGCCACACGGGGAGTCCCTAAGCGACAGTGCGTTTCCACCTCGGAGCATCCAGATATGACAGGGAGCCTGACAGTTTGAGAGAAGGAGCCGGAGGAAGGCCCATTTGGAGAAAGAAAGAAAGTCATCTCACACTGCTCCTTTGATGTCACAGTAGGCTGTTCGTAGAGATCACCTGTGTGTACCTGAGCACTTCTGCCCGGTGCCGGCTCGACTTAGGGGCAGCCCCCTGAGACCCAGCAGTGAGTTAGGGAGCACTCGGGCGGGATGAGGCTCACAGTCCCGTCTGGAGTCCCGCGTTCTCTGCATGTTCCTTGTCAATCACGTCTGCAGTGGGCGAGGGGACCATAAATCTGTCCAAAGACGGTCTCTTCACCCGGCTCTACTCTCTTCCCGAACACTGCCTTTTGGTTCCCTAGGGCATACTGAGAAGTCCTTCTCTCTCTCAGTGGTCTTTTTCCGGTTCCTGGCATTGTTCGGTTTTTAACGGCATGGTTGACCCTTGAACAACGCAGTTTGAACTTTGAGCCCACGTATGTGCAGATTGTTTTGATAAATACAAGACTGTACATGTATTTTCTCTTCCTTATGATTCTTTTTTTTTTAAGATTTTATTTATTTGACTGAGATAGAGACAGCCAGCGAGAGAGGGAACACAAGCATGGGGAGTGGGAGAGGAAGAAGCAGGCTCATAGCAGAGGAGCCTGATGTGGGGCTCGATCCCATAACGCTGGGATCACGCCCTGAGCTGAAGGCAGACGCTTAACCGCTGTGCCACCCAGATGCCCCCTTCCTTATGATTCTTAATCCTAATTCTTGAGCGCATTTTCTTTTCTCTGACTTTATTGTAAGGATACCATATACAATACGCATAACAGACAAAATATGTGTTAATTGATGCTTTATGTTATTGGTAAGGCTTCTGGTTGGCAGTCGGCTTTTAATAGTTAAATTCTGGGGGAGTCCAAAGTTACACATGGGTTTTCGACTGTAGTCGAAAGTAGTTTAACAAGCTTTGGCGTGCTCTGTTGTCGTTAGGGCAAAGTGAGCTTTGTACGACTCCTTTCCGAAAGGAGACGCTTACTTCAGTTAGAGGCCTTGCTCCCGCGACACCTTTCATCGGAGTCTGGAATTAGTGTTAAAGGACACCATGTGTTTCCTCTGGTGAAATAAGGTTAATCATGTTCCTTTTTGTTTCAGAAAAGACATTTTAGTCTGCTCATGTTGAAAGAACGCTAATTGTGAATTTAAGAAACTTGAAGGGGGCATGTCTGTTCATCTTGCCTTTGAAATTTTGGGTGTTTGGGGTATGCTTTTCTCATGACCTAAAATAGGTCAAAAAATGTTTTGAGAAATGACAGCATTGTTACGTAAACATATAACATCATCCCAATAAAAGGCAGCACTTATTTAAATATTTAAATTAAAATTTAAAAAGCATTTGTAACTGAATGAATGTCCCAGATGCAGTTCAGCATGAACTCCTTCTGAATGAAACACATAGTCAGGCCCGTATGATCATTGAAACCAATACCACGCAATTCCTATAGGACCCAGGACTCATTCTGCTACAAACGTGTGGAGAATGGGTTAGGATCAAAGTCTCTTGGTTGAATATAAATTATCTAGCCAGTCCAGAAAATTCCACAGTAATTTAGATTTACTTAAGCCTGGGTTGGAAATGGGGAGAAAAAGACGGGACACGTAAAATGCAATCACTTGCAGTCGTTTGCCTCAAATGCAGCTGAGTAGCTTCGGTGCGTAAAAGATCCCACGAACCGGTCTGTTCACCTGCCTGTTCGCAGAGCCCGGTACTTGAGAATGACCTTCCTTGCTGACCTCTGGCGCACAGCCTGGGCCGCTAGGGAGGCTGTCCGCGGTGACCCCTGCGCGCCAGGGCCCGGCTGGCGCAGGGACAGCAGAGCGCCAGCCCTGGGGGCAGAGCGCCGGCCCGGGGGCGCATCGCCGAGCGAGCGCGGGGAGGGCGGGCTCCGGGTGCGAGAGACGGGGCCCGGCGGAGCGGGACACCCCCTGTCGTGGCTGCGGGGGCATAACCGCCCCCCGACGAGCTGCAGACGCTGGTGTCCCGGACGCGGCCTGCGGCTGCTGCGCCTCCGCGTTATCCCGGGCAGGCCTAAGGGACACCCCGGCTCTCCGGTCTGTGCGCTCGGTGGGCGGGGCATCCGGGTGGAGCGGGACCCCGGGCAGTGTGGGCGCATCCGGGTGGAGCACCCCCCCGGGCAGGGTGGGCGGGGCACCCAGGTGGAGCAGGACCCCGGGCAGGAGTGGGCGAGTACCCGGGTGAGGCGGGGCCACCTGGGTTAAGGGCGGAGCCCGGGCCGGCCTGCGCGCGGGCGGGTCGGCGCAGAACCGCAGGTGTGAGCGCGCAGGCCGGCGGCGGCAGCAGGGCGTTGTAGCTGCGGCCGGCTCTCTTCCTACCTCGTGCACCTTGCCGGAGTGAACTCTGGAGACTCAGTTTCGTTATCCGCAGAATGGGGCTACCGACCCTTACATCTGAGAGATGTTTGGCGGTTAACAGAAAGATGTACGTAAATCACCTTCGTGCCTGGCCCTGGTAGCGCTCATTAGCATTAGTTTCTTCCCAGACTCAACTCCAGAGGCCGAGGGTCCCCTGGGGTCCCGGCAAGCCGCTGGAAACGGCAGGTGAGTAGCAGCGGGCAGTGCGCCGGGAGCCCTTGAGAGAGGCCCTACAGCAGCCTCGAGATGCCAGGAGGGCTTCCCGCAGTAGGAGACGTCTAGAAGGCCATGGCTTGGTGCCCCTTCGACCAGAGGCGGGATGAGGGGAGGAGCTGGGACCCGCTGGAAAGGTGAAGCTGGAGGGTCAAATCAGAAGAGAACGCCCAAGCGGTGAAATTTTCGTGGCTGTAGATTTTTATCCTTAGGAAGATTCCTATGGGGAGAGGTCGCATGGGTTAGCGTCCACATTCACCTTCAGCAGCTCCCCTGGCCGGATAAGGACTTCTTCTGCAGTGTTAAAGAGACTATTTGGAATTTTTCAGGTTAGGCCTCGGAATCCCGAGTTCTCAGAAGTGGCTGCAGACTGCGCGGGTGAGTTGGGTTTTAAAACACCCCTCACTGAACCGAGTTTGGTCCCAATTTTATTGGGTCTGAATTTTATTACTCAGATGGAAAAAGATGAAAACGTTTACACCTGTGTTCCTCAACGGCCTCCATGTAGATGGGTTTTGTGGCTCACCTGCACGTGCCCTGCCGCTGGGAACCAGAAGCTAGGAGGCCACGAAAACTGTCGTCTGCTTGCAGAAGACCAGCCCCTCCCTCAGAATGTTCTGGAGAAAAGCGGAATAAGGTGGGGTTGGGCCAGGCGGAGGCTTCAGGCTCGGGCTTGCGGGAGTGTAGGCCTTGAACAAGTAGTGGGGCCGGTCTCTCTCCCTGTTTCCTGTTAGATGATATGGGAGTTGTTGGTTGCTTGGTTTTGTTTTCATTTCAGTGATTGCCCCTGAATATTGCTTATGAAACAGCAGTTTTCAGGATTAGCTGATAACCATGCTGTCGTGCTCGTTTAGACCCAGTGAACACTGATGTGATCGCACACGGCTGGGTGCAGCCTTTGGGCTCTGTCCGAGCAGCGCTGGCCTGGCCTGCGGTGGGTCCCTGAGCAGGTTTGGGGACGAGCTGTTGGGTTCCTCCAAGGGGGGGACCCAAGAGAGCCAGTCTTGTCTGCATCGCCTCCCACCGCCCCCCAGGATTGCAGAGGACACAACGCAGATCTGGAGTGTAGCCGGGGACTGTGCCCTGCGGCTGAATGATAACAGGAGAGTTTAACTAAACGCTGGAAGTTTCCTTCCTGCTCTGGGGGGGTGTGGGTCATCAGAGCAGTGAGTATCACACGAGCATTTAAAGGCAGAGCCTGAAACTGTAACCCAATGACCTCTCCTCCTCAAACAGTCCTTTGGATCTAGGTCCTTGCCTGTCCATCGGTTCTTGTCATTGGAAACTGATTTCTTTTTTTAAGATTTTACTTATTATCTGAGAGAGAGAGAGTGCACAAGAGCGTGAGGGTGTGGGGGTGGCAGAGGGAGAGTCTCGAGCAGACTCCCCACTGAGCGCGGAGCCCAGTGCACAGGGCTCCATCTCATGACCCTGAGGTCATGACCTGAGCTGAAACCAAGAACTGGGTGCTGCATGCTTACCGACTGAGCCACCCAGGCGCCCCACTGTCGTTGGAAATTGATTTCTAAGTGACACTGTTAATCTTGTCAGATTCACAGGATTCCGTAAAGTTCGGGAAGGAACATAATGTTGGAGATGGCACAGCGTTTCGCAAACGGGGACTGAGCCAGGGAGAGTACATGAAAACTGGAGGGCAAAATCGGCAAGGCTGATGACAGCGTAAATGCTTGAGACACCAGGGCTTCCACTGGCACGAGATTCCGTGGAGACTGTCGGGGAAGGAGGGTCAAGCCCTTTCATATTTGCACACAGATGACTGTCTCTGCGATGCTGCTGCAGGGGCCCAACATGATGATGAAGCTTCTCAGAAAGCCACGCCCATAATCCGGGAAATTCTTGACCTTGGGGAGCCACCCACTGAGAAAAGGTGCTTCATTTCATTATGTTTTTTCTAAATAAAATGGAAAAGTACTTATTTTCTAAGAAATTTTGGTTCCGTATTAGAGTTCATTTTGGATGGCTCCTTTTGGATTCCATTATCTCCTGTAGTTGCTAATTTTCCATCTTATTTCAAAAAGGATTTAAGATCTCTAACATTCTTTGTTGAATAGCAGTATAGTCTAAATTCTTCCCCACCAAAGGGATTCATGTCCTAATACCTCTCTCAGGTTCCTCATCTTTAAAATCTATTTTGCATACTAATTGGCATTTTTTAAATAGTAGCTTTCCCATAGTAAATAAAATAGTATATATATTATTTATTTTATAAGTTATGTATTTGAATTACATATATAAATTTTGTACATATTATGTATATGACCATCAGTCATGGATATGACAATTTTATGTATTTGTTTACATATAAATATATACGTATATTTAACAATTTTATATGCTCACTTCTTTTTTTTTTTTTTTTTTTAAAGATTTTTTATTTATTTATTTGACAGAGACAGAGACAGCCAGCGAGAGAGGGAACACAAGCAGGGGAAGTGGGAGAGGAAGAAGCAGGCTTCCAGCAGAGGAGCCCGACGTGGGGCTCGATCCCACAACGCCGGGATCACGCCCTGAGCCGAAGGCAGACGCTCAACCGCTGTGCCACCCAGGCGCCCCTATATGCTCACTTCTGATTAGCACACAGACAATTGCTAAAATCAGCCAGAAGTCAAAGGTGTTGGGGCGCCTGGCTGGCTCAGTCAGTAGAGCAGTTTGACTCTTAATCTCAGGGTTGTGAGTTCAAGCCCCACGCTGGGCATGGAGCCCACATTAAATTAAAATAAATAAAAGTTGAAGTCAAGGTGTCTGTCTGATCCCCCGCCCTCCGCCCTCCGTGGTGCTGGACACTGCGGCCTTGGGGAAGGGTGGGGGCTTCCAGGATAGGTGGGTGTCCAGGGCTTGGTGAGGACATGGAGGAAGAGGGGAGGAAGATGATAAGACAGGGTCCAGCAGGTGTGACTGACCTGCCCTGGAATAGGTCTGACTGAGTCTTTCCAGGTCTGGGGAGTAGAACAGAGCGTGAGATGCTGAACTTAGACCAGTCTGCAGCAGTCCTGGTTTGGGAACCAGTCTGGGCCTGTGTGCCAGTGAGAACAGGGATGTGAAGACGGACAGAGGGAAACATCAGATTTAAGTAGATGGGGAACACAGGTGAGGGTAATAGCAGATGTTTATTTGTCCTCCCTAACATTCTCAGGAGAAACTGAATTTATGAACATATGCCAGGCAAAACCTTTTCCTTTCATCTTTCTTTTCTGTCCAGATGTGGTTTCTCGTTTCTTGCATCCGTGAGTTGGGGAGTATCTTGCATGGTATCGAGGACAGTAGCTTTATTGCCAGATGAAGTGTGGGTCCAGCTTGAAAATGTTCAACTAGAGGGGCGCCTGGCTGGCTCACCGGGGCAGTAGCTGACTCTCGATCTCGCGGTTGTGGGTTTGAGCCCCATGTTGGGCGTAGATGTTGCTTAAAAATAAAATCTTAAAATAAAATGTTTAGTTATAATTAGTAATATGGACACATTTAAGAACACTTAGAGAATAGAAAGAATAAAACAAAAATCACTTAAAAATTCCATCTCCCTAAACCACAATCATTGTTATCGTTTCAGTATATTTTATTTTTTTGTTATTTGTATGCTTTTTGCTGTCCTATAAATTTTTGTATCATTTCCTTTCGTTTCTTATTCTATTAACAACACGTTTCCACGCTGTGCTGTGCTCAGAGGGTACAGGACCCACCGGCTGCACGAATCATAGCGCTCCTACTTTATTATTAGACATTTAGTTGGCTTTGGATGTTTCGTTTTTTTAAGATCCTGTTTTTATGGACTTTTAAGGCCTATTGTCTATTATGGAGTGGGAGGAAAAAAATCACGTTATTAATTTGTTTACTGAACAAGCAGGAACTGAAGACACCACGTTAGGCGCTGAGATGAGGGGCTTCGAGGAGAGGCCCCCTCGAGCTCTGGTGGTAACACGAGGGGAGCCCAGGCCAGTCTGAGCCTCAGCCCTGCTCATCAGTGACAGGGTCAGTGACCGCGCCCCTGGAGGCCAGACGCGGGGCCAGCGTCACACTTCCGAGACCCCCAAGCAGCTGCGGCCTGCCTCCCTAACCACGCTCGCACGGCTGGACGTCAGCCAGTCCCTGTACGTTCCAGCAGAGAAAAGCACCGTTCTTGAGGCTGCGTTTCCCCAAACTCTACCGAATGGTAACTCGAAAGAAAAAGTAACCGTGTGGGGTGATGGTTCCACAGCGTGTATGCCGTCACGTCAAGCTGTACGCCTTGACATGACACATACGATTTTCATTCGTCAGTTAGGCCTCAGCAAGGAAAAAAAATCAGCTTTGCGTTCGGGGGCTTCTCCCTGTCACAGGAAGTGTCAAGGATGCAAAGAAAAGTAAGAAAATATTCCTTTCCCTCAAGGACACGACGACTCGGTTGGCCATCACCCCCCCAGCAAAGCTGTTGCCCCGGGTGTCCCGCAGGAGACACGTGGGCACGGAGCCACGGGAGTGCAGGGGACTTTGGGAGGGAACCCACGGGTGTGCCTGGAGGGGACCAGCCAGTGCTGCTCTCACCGCACCCACCACCCCAGCAGCCGTTGCAGAGAATTCCGTGCCTCTCTCCTTGTTCTTTCCCCACAGGATTCCATGACTTAACATGGGCAGGTTAACCCCAATCGGGCCGGGACTCAGTGAGCGCTGCGTGTGAGCCACGTGTTAGTGACACTACCGTGTCACCGGCTAAGCAGCACCGTCCTCACAGGGAATTGTGAGCTCCCGGGGACATCCTGGCCCACAGGACAGAGCGAGGCTGGCTGTGCGCCTCGGGGCTGCTCCACGCTGCTTCTGACTTTCAGGTCGCGTGGACTTCCAGGACTGGTCGTGTCTCCACACCCCCGCGCTCCCAGCGCACCAGGCCGGACCCTTGCCTGTGTCTGTGCCTCATGTCCCGCCCTCCTCCGGCGGCAGCAAGCACCAGGCTGTTTGCAGGTGTAGGAGGCAGAACCGAGAACAAGACAAGGTCTCTGCCGCTCACATCCTTCCTCGTCTGATCAGGGATGAGTCAGTCTGGAATACGAGATACGGTCAGGGCCCTGCAGGAAACCAGGCAACGGTAAGGCCGCAAGGGCCTGCTTTAGGACGTCTGACCACACGTGTTACCTCCTGAACGTCTCTGGGCCGCGTCCTGTCCTTCCCACTGCCAAGGTCAAGACCCCTCGTTACCCTGTCTGCAGTGTTCAATCCGCCTCACCACCTTACAGCCCTCCAGTCTCGAATCACTAGGCTCGCACCTGATCCCGTCACACCCCTGCTCGCAGTACTTCAGCGGATGAAACCTGAACATCTATAAACGCCCAGCTGATTCGCTGTCTTCCTACTGCCCCGAACAAACAGAAGCAGACACTCACACCCTCCCGTCACAGCTACACGCGGGCCTGCATTTGCACCCCTGCGCTCTGCCTTTCCTTGTGTGTGTTTTTTAAGATTATTTATTTGTGGGGGAGGGGCAGAGGGAGAGGGACCGAGAGAATCTCCAGCAGACTCCGTGTGCTGAGCACAGAGCCCAATGCAGGACTCGATCTCCTGACCCTGAGATTGAGACCTGAGCTGAAACCAGGAGTCAGAGGCTCACCGACTGTGCCATCCTGGCACCCCTTCTCCTCCTGCTTTTATGCAGGAATTGCCCACACCGCTGCCTAACACCAAGGCCTCCACGAGCACCTGAGACCCCTCCCTTCAGCTGCTCCCGGACATCACTCTGTCTTCCTCTTTCTTCCCACGTCACCAGTTTCCCTCTCTGCAGGACCAGTCTCATCACAAACATGGTACTTCCAGCACTATAAAAAACTGTTGACCTCCTTCCCCTGGTTAAAGCCCCGTTTCTCTTCAAGAAAAACTCTGTAGGGGCTCCTGGCTGAGTCTGTCGATGGAACGTGCAGCCCTCCATCTCAGGGCCGTGAGTTCAAGCCCCATGCTGGGTGTAGAGCTCCGTTAATAATAAAACTACCTGAAGAGTCGTCTGTGCTCATTGTCACTATTTCTGCTCTTCCCGTTCTTTCTCGAATCCATTCCAATCATGTTTTTGACTTTGAAATGGCGTTTGTCAAGGTCCCGAGTGACCTCCGCATTGCAAAGTCTAGAGCATTGTTCCGGGCCCGGTCTCAGCTGTCTTGGGAGCGTGGTCCCACACAGCTGACAGACTCACCTCCTTGAAAGACTCTCTACTTGGTTTCCAGACACTGCAGGGTGTGTGATTTTCCTTCTACCCCATAGGCTTCTTTCCCAATTTCCTGGCTTTCCTTCCATCCCAAAGATTCGCCGTGTGGTCCTCTTGCCTCGCAGACGCTCAGCCTCTTGCTGGGATCGTGCAGGCCTTCAAGCCCTCCTACGGTAAGCGTGCAGAGCTCCCACTTCCCACGTCCGGCAGTGAACTCTCTCTCGGACGCACACTTGGGTGTCCAGCTGCTCTCCACAACCCGCTCTCTTTCCTCTGCATCTTGGAAAATGACAACGCCGTCCTTCCAGACGCTCAAAGCAAACACGTTGGAGGCAGTTTCTTTCTTTCGAATCCACCCGCACACTCTGTGGGTGTTGGCTCAGACGCCGTCTTCCTGTCCACTCCACCCAGACTCCCGTAGTCGAATTTCAGCCTCCGTCCCTGACTCGCTCAGTGCTGCCCATCTCCACCGGACACGAGTGCTCACTCACGGATGCCGTTTCCTGGGGCTGAGATACTGCTCCTGACGTGGGATCTTGCGGAGTGAAGGGATGCCTGCTCTAGGCTTGTATCCGACTTCCTCACGAACAGTCTTCACCCCACAGGCCAAGCGCCCTATGTGAGGTTCTGCGAGTACGTCCAGCGATACCCCTGGGGACTAGGGCAGTGGACACTGGGGTGTCCTGCAGAGCCGGCGAGCCCACCATAACCTGGACTCCGCTCCTTAGGTTCCCGCCGTAGGCCGCACCCTGTACGGGGTGCACACGGCAGACCCAGTGTCCCCGAACTCTCGATGCATCTGGGTCTTCCCAGTTCCCTGTGCGCAGCTCCGTAAGTACGCGGCCGCTGGTGTCTGGGGCTCTGGGATCGTAACCACGTACAAGTGCCGTGGTGTTTCAGGGCCCTTCCCCTTGGGGACTGGGCCTGTCCTATGGTCAGTGGGCTCCAAGTTGGAAAACTGGCCCAGGCTCAGACATTTCAGAGGATTGTGATTTTTTACGGAGCGGCTGCCTTTAACCTCCTGTTTATCCATCCTTGATTTCTTTTGATGAGACAGATGGAGTAGAACCCTCGTCAGCTACCCATCTATCTTGCCCCTAAGGAGGCTGTGTTCTGTCAGCCGTCTCCGTAACTCTCCGTGGGTCAGGCCTCCCTGGCTGCCCCTCTGATCTTGCCACACTCACGACAGTAATTCCAACCACATGCCTTTTCATAGCTCAGCCCTTCCACCTGGCCTCTTGTTTTGGGGTCCTAACATTCACGTGGCTGTTAGTAATCCCTATTCTGTAGTGACATCTCCCACCAGGAGCCCTGGCCTGGAGAGGAACCACCACTGACCCCTTATTGATGCTGGAGCCCCTCCCCACGCATCCCTCGGTGCTCTGCAGATAAGGTATCCTTTGGCTCTTCTGTGCAACACATGGAACAATGGGCTTTTCAGCCTTTCATGGTAGATCTTCACCAGCATGCCTGTTTCTCTGAGCCTTTTAGTCTTTTCTTCCATTTTGGGGGCAGGTCTCTGTCATTCAAAATGGGTTTCACTTTTTCCATGCACATGGGGGTCATCCTGGTAGCATGTCTGCTGCATCTCCTGGGGTCCTTTCCAGGGTGTTTTGATCCAAGGTGATCCTTCTTTATGTTCTCGTCTCCTTCATCCAGGCTCGAGCATCATCTTCTGGCCCCTGCAGGTACACGCCAGCCAGCAGCGGCAACTTCTTTGTAATAGTTCCTTCCCTTCCTTATCAGCCCCATCTCTGAATTAACCTATTATCCTTGAAGCCAGAGGTGAGGTCACTATAGATGTTGAGGACGGGAGAGCACAGGTTGTCTGCAGGGGAGAGACCTCTGCAATACCCTCGAGAAAGTAGGGAGTGCTAGCCCCTGGCAGGATCAGTGGGCATCTTCTGCAGGCTCAGGGTTGGGATTCAAGAGTTTGGGGTCATCAACTGAGATGAATCATATTCCATGCAGGGTCCTGTCCTTTCCCATCCAGGGCCCTGACCTTGGCATAGCAGACCTGCATTTGGGTTCTTACCATTAAGTCCTGGTCTGGTCCTTGGCTTTCTCTGCTTTCCCACCACAGGCCACGAGAGCCTATTTATATGCTACCAAAGAGGCCCTCTGGTTTTCATGCTCACCTTTTAGTTCCTCTCGGCCTTTTGTTTTCTTTTTCCAAAGCATCACTCCCCCTTAGCAAGAGCTGCCCATGAGTTACTGTTTCCCCCATATTTCTTAAACACGTGCTACACCATACCAGGGCTGGTGCATATCCATTTTATTCTTGGTGCCAGTTTTTAATAATTCCACTGCTAGCTGTGCTGTGTGTGCTCCAGTAACTACCAGTGACGGCATCCTCATTTCTGAGGGGATGGTCCCAGGTTCATTGGTCCTTCTGAGACTACGTGCTGTGGGATGGGTTCCCCAGAGGCAGACTGTGAGATGGAGTCCGTGTGAAGTAGGTTGACTGGTGAGTGCTCTTGGGGTCAATTCCTATAGAAGGGAAGGCAGTGAAGGGCAAGAAGGAGGTTTGGGCCGAGGGAGAAACCGAGTAGCAATGCAGGTTCAGTGGAGGGCTCAGTCCACCCTATGGGCAGCCCCGAAGTTGGGCGATGTGGGCTCCTCTGGGGGTGAGGCAGGCCCTGCAGGGCTCTCTGCCCACAAAGCTCCCAGCAGTTGTGGAATTCCTCCTTTGTTCACGAAGAGAACCAGGCAGCACACAGTAGTGTCTGTCTGCCTGTGCTATCCACCCTTACAATTCCCAGGTTTTGTCCAGTGATTGGGAACAAGAGGTACTCAAAAGACATTTTTTAAATCATACACGTTGCCCTGTGAACAGTGTTCTGCCACCCTTAAAATATGGCTTCTCTGAGTTAACGTTCCAAGAGCTTGAAGTCCAGACACTGCCGGCCCTGGGCTCAGTCGAGCAGTGAGCTACCAGTGGCCGGTCGCTGCCCCCACCCTCAGGCAGCTCTGTGCCCCAGATGCTGTTCGTTTCTCCCCCTGCAGTGGTCTGCCTGTGGCCGGGATGATTGTGACCCTGTGACACCAGGTCTGCCCATGCCTGGGGCCACTGTGCCACTGGGAAAGGGGGGTCTGCCCGTGCCCGGGGCCACTGTGCCACTGGGACAGGCCTGTCCGCCGGCGGTGGTCCGAGCTCTGCGTGTGCACGGCTTTCCCTGCAGGGGCCGATTTTCGCCTTTTGGTTGACACGCGATTTGGACTGGTCCGTTGTCCACGGCAGCTTCCGGACGTTGTCTCGCGGGCAGTCCCCGGCATCGGTGTGTCGGTCGTGGGCAAGCCCCCGGCCCAGCCCGCTGTGCAGCCCCCGCCAGCGCTAAGCCGTGACAGCGCAGGGCTGGAAGGGCGGCAGACGCTGCGGACTCTGGAGCCCACGACCCGGGGCCCAGCCCTCACCGTTGGCACCCAGAGCTCTCCTGCGGGCCGGACAAACATGCCGGGGCCCGCGCCTCCTGCAGTCCGCAAGCCCCGCGCGTACACCCCGCACGCGAGGCCGGGGTGCGTCCCCGAGACACCCCCAGCCTCAACCTTCTTCTACGCGCTCTGTGCGGGGATGACGGCCCGACGTCAGTGCAAGGCGCTTCCTCCGAGCTGTAGGCGCTGTCTCTACCTGGCGGCCACTTTGCACGTCGTCACCCATCTGTTCACAAAGGCCGTGATTTCCCGGCGTCGCGCGCTGCCTGTCATCTACCGCCAGCGCACAGGCCAGGAAAGTGCTGCGAAAGTTGAGCTCTGTTCCTGCCAGCCGGCACACTGGTAGACATCACTTCTCAGCGGTGGAAAAGAACAAACGCTCCTTGATGCAGCCAAGTGGTGACTTGTCCGGATGAGCGGGGCGGCCCGCGGGTCCTGCCCGCGGAGTTCACTGCGCCTGCGCGGAGCTGCCTGCGGGGGCGGGGAGGGGGCGGTCCTGTCTGTGGAGTTCACTGCGCCTGCGCTCAGCCTGCTGCAACCCCTGGCCTCCTGACCCGGAGCTTCGGAGCAGCCAGTCCCACACGACGCGTGGCCTGCGTCCCAAGAAAGCGTTTGGAACTCAAGGTAGCACCCAGGCCGCTTTCCCTGTGGAAACAGTGTAATAGGTGGAAGTCGAGTCAACCCCAGTCCGCTGAGCGCGCAACGCGCCGAAACGGGGCTGGCGGCCCTTCCGCGCCTGGCGGCCTCCGTCCAGCAGCCACCTCCTCCGCACGCGGCCGCGGCCCGACCGCCCTCCGGTGAGCCGTGTCGTCACAGGACGCGGTGCTGCATGCCCTGCCTTGACCCCGAGACCCGCGTCAGAGCCGGCCTGCGTTCCGGCCCGCGCACAGCGGTCTGGCGTCCGTGCCTCCTCCATCCCCGCTGCAGACACCGCAGTCCGAGCTGTGACCCGTGCTCCCGGCCCCGGCGCGCGTCCCTGGGGTCTCGGTGTCCACCCAGCCTGAGCGCCTGAGCGCTCCCGGCCAAGGCCAGGGTCGAGCCCGACAGCTTGGCGCTGTCATCCCTGGAATCGTGGGCGATAAAGAGGACGGTTCCCCGCCGGGACAGCTCCGTGATCACCGCACGTCCACTTAACGTAAGAGCGTCGAGGGCGCCGGCCGTCCCGGACCGAGGAGTGACTCGCTTTTCCTCCCGAGCTCTTCCTAGGGCAGAGGGCTTGGCAGGCAGAGAGCCTGCTGTTCGCAGGGCATGAGAGCCTGGGCGGGAGGATGTTTGGAGAACCACCAACAGGGTCCTAAGGTCAGGCCAGGGCAGGTGGGCCCTGCGTGGGAGACCAGGCGGTCAGGTCGGGGAAGCGGAAGGGGAGGCTGCGTGCTGCTCAAGAGCCCCTGCCCTGGCTCGTTCGTGTGTAGCGCCCTGCAGGCCTTGTAGTTCGTGCTTTTAAGAATAGTTTTTATGATCTCCTAGTGACAAAATCTGGAAAAATGTAGGCAAAACCAAAACTTAAATCTAATATGGTTTGCAAACTTCTTATTTACATACATTTGCTTCCATTATTTTAATATTAAATCAAGAACACAAGAAAGTGGACTATGACTTTCCCCCTTTGATTCTGTAGGGTTCTGTGTGATGTAAACAGAGAATCCGGTTCATGTACCTTTCTAATTTAAAAAAAGTGTTTATATTTTGTTAATTAAAGCAAGCAAACAGAGGCCTACATATTCAAGGTTGAAACTGATTTCCCCGTTCTCTTTCTTAGAGATTTATTGCACAGTAAATTAGTTAATTGCAAACCTTCCAGCAATGTTTTACTCCATTATAGATTACTTTAAAAAAATACAAATTTGAGTTTTTCCTTTTGAACAATGAGTGGTTTATTTTAAAGTAGGTGAAAGGTAATGTGAAAGAAAAAAAAAAAAAACCAGCCTCACAGACGTATGGTTTAAAGTTTGCCAAGTACTTAGTGAAGGGTTGCACTAACTTCAAAGGGCTGGAAAGTATAATGTAACGTGAGATCACGAAGGTCCTGTTTCTTTCTCAGCCTCCTCACTCTGGTTCCCCGCAAAACATCAACATAAAGACTTTCAGAAATTGCATCCCCTGGTGGAGAAGCAAAGGAACGGAAGGGCAGGGAAATGCAGTGCCTGCTGCGTGAGCTCCATTATATCGGCAGTGGGGTGACTCTGTCCTTGGACCAGAGCTTTCTATTTGCGGGCGCGTCTCAGGGTCTGTCTCTGCTCTACATGACTGTTGCTCAGACGGAGTGACAGTCCCAAGCCCGTGACGGTGGACAGAGCGAGCATTTCTCAGTGGGCTGAATACTCATTGGTGTATTTTATGTATCTTACAAAAGTCAGACTAAGGAAGAGTCGGTGATAGAAAACTCGACACCCCACGTGAGTGGTCAGCTGCCAGCCACGCTCCTCGATCCTTTCCCTTCATGTGTCAGGGCTTGAAAATCCCGGCAGGGAGAGGCCCTTGGCTTTTGAGTCTTTCCCGTAAGCGTTCCGATCAGAGGCTGTGTTTTCTGAGATAGGGCTTGTACCCGGGACTCAGGGATGCAAGAGCACCTTGCTCTGGGGCCCCAAACAGACCAGGTAAGGACACTCGCCGCTGACAGCATCTGAAGACAGAGACACAGGAAGGAGTTTATTTCAGGGAGGCCAACACCGGGAGGATGGTGGGCTGGCATCTCAGAGACTGTCCCAAATACTGAAAATACGCCCAGGTTGAGATGAGGGGCATATGGGGCAGAGGTTGGTGGGTCCGGGCGGGCGGCAAAGGCGGGTCCCTCGTGGTCTTGCCGGCATCAGGGCCGTCCCTGTTGCGTGAGGGGTAGTCTCTGCTCACCCTGCCCGCCCCCGCCCCTCCCGTCTTTTGCCTGAGTTAAGAGAGAAGCTGGAAAGAACTTAATTAAAGTACAGACTGAGGTCAGAATGGAGCCAGTTGAAGTCCCGGTTCAGGCTCAGCATGTTGCTGGGAAGGAAGCAGAATGGGCCGCCCCAAAACCTGCTTCTCTGGCATCAGGATGTTCTCGAGTGGATCGTTTTGGGAAATAGCAGATGCACAAGTTAGCTTCTTGCAAGGGACATTGACACTGATAAAGGAAATCTCCATCCGCACCAGGAAGACAAGGGGAGACTCAGCCACACACACCTTCTCCGTCTGTCCTGATGACGGTATTTCGGCTGGTGGCTCAGGCCACCTTGGGGACTTACTCACTTCCCCCGGGGTATCTCCAGAGATGTACCAAGTGTGCATGTCAGTAAACTTCGTGCTTTTCTCGTTATTCCGTCCTTTATTACAGGAGGCGTCAGCCCAGAACTCAGAGAGTGGAGGGAACACTATTTGTTCTTCTCTACAGGGAGGGGAGGAAGTCCCTGTTCTTGTCTGCGAACACCGGGGCCAAGGCGAGCTTCTCCTCGTGGCTGAGGGAGGTGACTTCTTATGGGATGTGATGTCAGAACTGGAAACTTACCTGAGGTTCCTGGAAGACCTGGTTCTCCCACCTGCCAGCCGCTTAAGGATGGGAGTGCCGGAGGTAAAGCTTCATTCCTTCTGCTAAAATGCAAACACACCCAACAGGACCTAAAACTGTTTGCTTTTATAAGTCATTTACATCATCGTGAGAGCGGGGCTCTGATTTACTGTGAGCACAGATTTAAAGGAAGAGTGGAAGAGAAAGGAGCATGGGGGTACTTAGATTTTGGCAAGAGAGGTAAAGGGGACAGGCCAGTTTGTTAGCAGTGATCATAGTAAGTAGACGCCCCCAGTGGACAGGAACAGGGCAGGTGAGCGTGTTCAAGACGACAGTAAGTGCAATTTTGGGTGAGGCCAGGCTGCATGCAAATGATTCCTTTCCACAGAATGACAGTGCATTTAGAGTTTCTTCTAGAGAAAGAATGATAGACTTTCAAAAATTTTACAGAGGAAAATAAAAATCAGTACTAGAAAAATATATGCCATTTTCCCTTAATAATTCTGTTTTCAAAGTAGAATTAAAATGTAAGTGCAGAATTAAACTCCATTTCTCTATCAAGAAGTAATTATAAAGGAGCTATGTCCAAAAATGTGATTTTTCTTCTGAACCATATTTGGCCTCAAATACATTCTGGGAATGTGATTTACAACCACCTTTCTTGCTGATCAGGATGCCAGCCACGTGACCTTAGGCAGTGCGTTAAAAAAAATGTACCAATTACCAAAAAAAAAATAGGATAAATGTACACTTAAAGCCGGGGTTGGCAAAGTACAACCTGCAGGTCGAACCCAGTCCTCTCTCCGGCTGCGTGTGGCCAAAAAATCAAGACTAACATTTTATGACACGTAAGGAGTGTATTAAATTGAAGTTTAGTGTCTTAGCCGTGCCCATTCGTTTATAATGACGTGTTGTCTGTGGCTGCTGGCAAGCTAGAAGGGCAAATCATATAGTTGCAGTGGAACATTTGGTCCACAGAGCCTAAAATATTTATTTGGTCTTTTACAGAAAATGTTTGCCAGCCCCCAGGGTATTTTTTCCCAAAGTGTGTTCCATGGAACAGTCTCCTTGGGTATGCTGCAATTAAAAAGGTTTCCATGGTCAGGTGAGTCTGGCAGAGTCTACATGCCACAATTCACTTTCGGAACATCATTGTCTTCACTGGTGCTTTAAAGGACCTGAGAAGTCCGGCAGCAAGTAGCCAGTTTCCAAAGCTTATTGGACTTTGGAACAATCTCCACTCCCATTACACTTAAAATAGCCATTGGACTAAGAGTCTCCAGGCGGGACCTTTTACGGGTGGGAGGTATTTTGAAGCAAGGTTCCAGCCCATCCTTTGGTTGGACGCGCTCCCATAGACCCTGTAACACTTCGAAGGCGTGTTGGAGATGATTTGGTCCAGTGATCTCATTGTACAGATCGTGGTCCTCTCACTTGCTGCTGCTTCTTGCTGGAAGGCCTCTCCTCTGGTTGTCCACCTGTCGTGGCGTCGGCCCAGACGTCACCTTCCCAGTGGGGCTCCTGCGACCACCCTGACAAAACCTCGAGCCTGGCTTCTGTCTTCCTAGCGCTCTCCAGCCACCTGAACTGAGCCGTTTCTCTCCATAGTCCTTCACGCTAACACGCCCTACACGGATGTATTTTCAGATATTAAATGTCGGCCCCCATTAGGACACTCACGTCCCGGAGATTGTTCTCTGTCGTGTGGTATCACAGGCTGCAGTAACGCGTGACCCGTCCATGCTGTATTCAGTACGTACAGTTGTGCTAGTCGCCTCCTGCATCCTCTGGAGGGAAAGCGGGTGAGATCCTAGCATCCTGTGTGTTGGGAGTCAGATCGTGATTCCGGCGCTTAGTAGGGGTTGACGTTTGGACTGGGTCTCACTAGAGCCCGGTGATCCGAACGAAGCTCAGGTTTGTCTCATCACCGTCTTGTGAAGCGGAGACCCAGGGCTCATAGGGCAACTCCCCAGCGACCAGGGGCCCGAGCTCCTCTTCTCCCGCTGTGCCGCGTCCTGGGGGCACGGCTCCCACCCCGGCCTCTCCTGGCCGCAGGAGCTCCGGTCCCGACCTCGGTGTTGCTGGCGGGGGAACAGTTCAGTCTCCCCTGAAGAGTCTTCTCAGTGATTTTTGCTTCTCTCCCCTTGGCCATCCCTGCCTAGGAAATGTGTTTGGGGTGGACATATTGCCAACCCAAATAAAACTTTTCAGGAACACGCATTTCGGGCGGGTAACTGTGCAAACTGTGGGCAAATAACGGTAGTGACCTCCGAAAGTCTGTCAGTCTCCTCGGGTTGCCCTAACAAAGCGTCACAAGCTGAATGCCTCACAATGACAGGAGGGCATTGTCTGGTCGTCAGGAGGCCAGAGGCCGAACTCAGCATGTCAGTAACGTGGATTCCTTGACTGGTGGCCGGGAGGGAGAAACCCCCCCACGCTGTCTCCCAGCCTCTGAGGGGCGCTGGTCAGGGAGGGAGAGCTTTTCCTCCAGCCTCGTAGGGTCCCTGGCTGCATCTGCCTCCAGAGCTGACACAGTAACAGGACGACACCTGTAAACGTGTGGCGTGTAAGTTCTGTGGGGCGCGGGAGCCTTCGTGAGGATGCGGTTGGACGGGTCTGACGAAGGGGCGGGGGTATCAGAGGGCCGGGAGTGGGAGGCAGGCGTGGTGAGCTGCAGGACGCTCAGCAAGGCCGGGTGTCCCTTTGTCTCAGAGGTAGGGCTGCTGCTTTCCTCCCGGTCTGGGTCTGGCGGGGGCTTCTCCCCCACGACAGCCCCATGACCTGCTTCAGGGGACGTGGGTGTGGTGGGCACGTGGGGTCGGCGACCTTCCTGCCTCTGCTGCTGCTCGAGCTCCTTCGCCTTCAGAGACGCAGTCTGCCCGGGGGCCGCGTTCGGGAGTGTGTCCTGCACGCCGGCCACATCGTCTCCGTGTCCCTGCACGTTGGGCCCACGGCAGTCCTCACCGTACCCACATCTGCAAGGACCCTGTTTCCACAGCGGGTCACGTTCCGAGGTCCCGGCGAGACTGCGCAGGGTCCCCGCGGTGCTGAGGTGCCTGGGGCATGGGGTGCCCGCACAGCCCGTCCTGACGGGAGCACGGATCTGTCTGCCGACGAGCGAGTGTCAGACTACGTACACATCACTGAGTTCTTTCTGGAAGTTAGAGAATGGAAAGCAAGTACCTTCCTGCCTTTTTTATGCTTCTTTTTACGTAGCGTCGCACCCCTGTCACCAGCCTTCAGCTCTGTAAGCAGGTGGGTCATCAGGATTCAACCCAGGGCGCACCGGCTCTTGGCCTTGAGAACTCTCGTGCACCCACCTTGGGGGGAGTGTCGGAAAATCAGCACAAGGGCCCATGCCAGGCAGGTGCCCTCTGGGTCGGACGCCGTGCTCAGCGCCACTGCGCCCGGGCTGGGAGCCGCCCGCAGCCGGCCAGGCCTGCAGGACGCCCCGAGGCCAGAGCGGGCCCGTCAGACGAGCAACCTCGTCCCGGCTGCCCTATCCTCTTTTAAAAGAATGGAATCGGGAACCACCGATGCAGAGAGGGGGTCACCGGAGCGGAGACTCACTCACACCTCTGGTCCCGTTTCCTGCTGCTCCGAGGGCAAACCCAGGTGCTCGTGTGTCGGGGGCTGTCGAAGGGAATGCAGCTCACTTTCTGCAACCCAAGAACCTTACACAGTGCTGGGCCTGAGAAGACTGAACCCCGGGCACAGAGGGCAGGATGGGGGAGCGTGGGCATGCTGAACGTGCCGGGCGACCTCGAAGTAACGTGACCCGGGGCTCCGAGCTCGGAGGGTGGGGCGCACAGCAGCACAGCCGCCGACCTGCACGTGCTTCTCACCACCAGTCGTTTGCCTCGGAAAGTCTGCGGCTCCAAACCCGGGAAGACAAAGCAGAACGGAAGCTGACGTGACCAGCTTTGGCAGAGAAAACCCAGACTGAGATTTGACATTTTCTGTGTTTGGAGCCATGAAATTGGAGAAGAAAAGCCACGCAGGTATTTCCTTCTCTGTCTCTTTTTTAGTCTGTATTTACCTCCCAGTTTGTTCCCACACACCGTGCTGTTGGTTTCAGGAGCAGGGCTGGTGATGGGGTGCTTCCCGCGCACGGACGCACATCACAGCTCCTTACAGGGGTTTTCCTTCGGAGTGTATGCATTTGAACTGCTGCTCACGGCATTCTGACCTGTCCAGGTCACTAACGTAATGCCGTTTGTGGGTGGTATTCTTACTCAGATGGAACTGACCTATTTCCTTCTGGATCTGTGACCGGGGAGAGGGGAGGACGGAAGCGTCAGAAAGTCCCATGTGGGGAGAGCTGCCGAGAGCCGTAATGGGGTTTTTCTCCCTTGCGGTGTCCCCCCGAGGACGCATTTGCTCTAAGGGGTGTCCCTCAGTTTACGTGCTAGTCATGGCTCCTGGTCTGTTTAACGATATTTCCCTTCCAGTTGAACTTTTATATTTTCTAAATTTTCTTTACATGCTGAGGATAAAAGTGCACATCATTGTGTCAAAAGTATCTTCCAACCTTTTTAACCATTGTGTTTTATTACTTGAACTGTCATGAGTGCGTTTATATAGAATATAAAATATAATCGATAGATTATAGTCAGGTAAGTAATTATAATCACGTAACACATTTTCGTATTTGTTTCAAAAACTAGAATTGTTGTGGCCACTACGTAGAGGTGGGACGGACCCTTCCCTTCCCCCAGACTCGGTTTGGGGGTCCAGACAGATGATGCCATGTCCACACCAAGAGGGTGTGAAAAGTCTTATTATTCCCTTAACGAGGCTTTCTGGGGAGGACAGGGTGGCTCCGGAGCAGATCCAGGGAGAGGAGACTGACTGCTTTCACTGTGATCGGGGGTGGGGATTCCACGTTGGCCAGACTTGTGTGACGTGCGCTTCCCTTTGGTGACAAAGGAGGAAACACCCAGGGTTTCATATCAGCATGCCCAGATGTGGGGCAGTGCAGGGAAGTGGTGGGGCTTGCCAGTTGTCACCAGTCTCACATCAGTAATGGAGTCAGACTCTTTACTATGAGAATAAAAGACTTAAACACTTTTATGTTTATTAATAATTAAGTGTTTAATGTGTAGTTTATTACTTCCCCCCCATGGTGTTCAGTAACAGAAAAACATTTAAGCAGGTTAAAAATTAGCATAAGGTCTTAGAAAGTTCAGGAATTGAAGAAAGGGAGAGTTCTTCAGTTAGTATAAAGCAGCTAAAAAATATGGTGCAAAAGGAACTTTCAAGCTGGCTCATTCAGAGGGTACTTTACCCAAATATAATATAATCTTTTCTCCATTAAAAGATAATTTTCACTTCTTAAAAAAAAAGTGAACAAGTAGCTCAGTGTATTATCTTTGTTTTGGGCTCCCGAATTTGAGACATGGGAACTCAATCAGTTGCAGAGGGCTGTACCACCACCGAGGGGTTTGGGACTTGTCTGTCCCCCGTTAGATTGTAAGTCTCTCTAGGACTGAGACTGTTATTAACCCTTCACTGTTTGCTGTTAAACAGTACCCGGCACATAGTAGACACACTGAAAATATCAGAGGATGGATGATGGATGGATGGGTAGGTGTGTGGGTAGGTGGGATGGATGGATGAGAGGATGGATGGATGGGTGGGTGGATGGGGTGGACGGAGGATGGATGGATGGATGATGGATGGATGGTTGGATGATGGGTGGATGATGGATGGATGGATGATGGATGGGTGGATGGATGGGGTAGATGGGTGGGTGAGGCATGGAGGTGGTGGGTGGATGGTGAGTTCATGGGAGTTGCCACTAGATGGCAGTGTTTTGGGTCTGTGCCGCAAATCTTCAGAGCAGAGAAACTGGGGCAAGGTGGCTGTTGTTAAGGCAGGATCACGTCAACCCCGTGTCCCTAGACCCCCGTGACCCAGCCCCTCATGGCTGCCCCTTCATTATCTGTTCTATCCCCGTTCCCAGATTTTTCAGGCCAACAAAGTGGGGGACAGCCAAACCTGCAGCCCTCAGCAATTATTGAGTTGGGATGTCTCAAACTTGGGAGCCCAAAATGAAGACAATACACTGAGCTACTTGTTCATTTAAAAAAAAAAAAGAAAGCACTATAATTTCCCGTAGCAGAGACTTCACACCTACCCCACGGCCGGGGCCCGTTTCCAGGACTGCACCAGCTGCCCCAGGAAGCCCCGGCCTGCGTCACGTCGTCTACCTTTTCCTCCTGGAGGAGTTTTCTGTGCATCAGCCACCCTGCCATTTTGATCCTTCAGCCCGATCTCGTTCTCCTTTCGGCCTCAGGCCCAGCTTACCTGGCTGTTTTTCTTACACTAAGTGACAGCACTTTTTAAAATCTGAACATGCTAGCTGCGATCGATCACATTCCGAATGCGGCCTCTGTGGAAGCCAGAGGTTTCTGTTTTATTTAATCCTGGCATTCTCAGCCCCAGGGGCGTTCTCCACCCTGCTGTATCCCTCCCTGTGTTCCACACGCTCTGTGCATTTTAACAAGGATTGAAAACGCACCTTCTCAGCGTAGGTTGGTTAAGTGCACGGCAGCCGTCCTTCCCTCACGCGCTCCTTGCGCCTTCACTACACGTGCGTTACAGAGACCCAGGCCCCTCATTTGTCTGTACAGACACACAGGGCATTTCCACCCTCAAAAGTTGAAGTGCCATCAGATAAAGTACGTGAAATCAATAAGATACGTAAAATGCTCTGGGGATTTAAGAGCTGCGGTTTCTGGTCACACAAAGTTGAAAGTTGTTCTGACATGTGGATTATGGCAGGGCCGGGCCTTTATCCGCAAACCAGGGATGCTAATGCCCACGTTCCCGGCTGGCGTGAAAATTCAGGGCGGACGGACGGAGGGACGTGATCCGGCACGGCTGCTGGCCCTCCGCCGGGCCGTGTTCAGGAAGCGCCCTCCCGCCCGGCTCCGTCGCCTCTGTGCAGGGGGGAGGTGCGGCTGACTGTAAGCCTTCATTCGGGCGCCTGCACGGGGGTCGACCCTCTGGGGAGCAGGTGCTGAAGCAGAGCTGGGCGTCCACGGGGCTTGCGGGAAGTAGCGTCGGTGAGAAGCAGAAGGAGCAGCGCGGGGCTGCGGAGCCCCAGACCCTCCCGCGGTTACACCAGGTCTCCGCGCTCCAGACGGGGGCGCTGGCGCAAGGTGGCCTGGGGCCGCCGGCCTGCACCGGGTGGCGGTATCCGGGCTCTGGTGCCCCCGCAGAGGATGAGTGTGAGTCCCAGGTGCGTTTATGGGGTGAACTAACCGCCATTTAGTTACCGTGTGGTATTTGTCTTTTGTTTTACTTTTGATCTGCCCCGTGTTTAGTCCGCATTTTCCTGAGACTGCCTCACGGTATTTGTCTTGCCGTGTAGATTACGTCACTTTCAGAGGCAGTTACAGATGCCATAAGGTACAGTCGGCCCTCGAACAAACAGGTTTGAAGTGCGGGCCCATTTCCATGTCGGTTTTGTTCGGCCAGTACAGGACCGTGCTGTACGCGTGTTTCCTCTTCCTCACGGTCGTCTCCGCGGCGTGTTCTTGGCTGACTTTGTCGTGAGAACACAGTACGCGATGCTTATAGCACCAAGCCTGTTTACTTCTGGTCAACAGTAGGCTCTCAGTAGTCAAGTTTTGGGGGTGTCGGCTCTAGAATTTTGACCGCCCGGGGCTGGTGCCTGTCACCCCCACACTGTCTACGTGTCAGCTGTAAAATGTTAGCATCTCTTCATGACCTTCCTCGCTCCCACTCACCCTGCTCCGTCCCTCTCAGCCTCGCGCACTCAGCCCAGCTGCACGGGGCCCCGGCTGCACCCCCTCCAGGCCGTGCCACCCAGGCCCAGCTCCCAGACCTGCACACACCTGGCTCCGGCTCAAATACCCGATACTCTGGGGCCTCCCTGGCCATCTGTCTGAACGACCACTGCCCTGTGCCCTCAGAGCATGCCCCCTCCTATCTATTTGTGCACCATCTTGTCCCCCACCTGCAACGTCGGCTCACCGGGGGCAGGACGTCGTCTCGTTCATGGCAACAACTGTCCTCTCTAGCAAAAGCCGGCTTCCGGAAGAGAAGGGGCAGATTGTCTGGCGTCCTCCGGGCAGTTCAGCTGCCATGTTGTCTGTGGTGGGGAGTGCGGGTCAGGCCGGGCAGGGATGGACTTTTCAGGTGTCCTGCCTCTCACAGCCTCCCTGCACTGTACCCGTTCTTCTTGCAGAAGGGTGGTACCAAGAGCAGTGAGACAGCAGACGCGGCTTATGGCTGTGGCCCTATTAGATCCTGTTCTCAGAATAGTAAAACCCTAAGCCATCAAGTAAAACTCTTAGCAAGACTTCTCATACGAGGGAAAGCAGTTATGTCCAGAGTTCTGAACTATGTCAAAAAGAAAGTCTTCAACATGGTGTTTCAGTGTCTTCCCACAGGGGCGCCTGGCTGGCTCCGTCAGTGGAACGCATGACTCTTGATCTCGGGGTCGTGAGCTCGAGCCCCATGTTGGGTGTAGAGATGACTTACAGGAAAATAAAAACTTCAAAAAAGAAATTAAAGGGGGTTTTGTTCACCTGGATGTGTTTAAAAACTTTAAAGAAGACATTAAAGGATTAAAGAAATTACAGCGTAATGCAAGTATGGGGGATGCTATTGGAGGGAGCAGGGTCCTTCTCCGTTAACTACACAGCACGATGCTGTTCCGTCAGCCGATCTGTCCTCACACCAGTCAGGGCATAAAATAACTAGCCAGGAGTTGTTTAAAAATCTGAGACATTGTGAAAAGTTACCATTCAAAAAACAAAAAAGCACCTAAAATTCCCTGAACTCTCTTGACCTTTTGTAACGACTACATTACCTCCTTTCACATTTACAATGGAATTATGCTCCGAACAGACTTCAAAATATTTTAGTCTCTTCTGAACAGACTTCAGAATATTTTAGTCTCTTTTCTGGAATTTCATGCTCTTTGTGGCTTTATTGAACAAAAGGAAAGAAAAGTAGAAATACCAGGAAGCCATAAAACATGTTTGTTTTTCTACTTAAAAAAACCCCAGCAAACCTGAGCCATCCTGCCATGTTTCGCTTCCTTGCCACTAGAAGGTGCTAACGGCACCGGCGAAGGGAAGTTCGCTGTGGGATGTCAAACCCCGCCGAGAAATCCATGCAATGTTTACTTTTGAAAAATCAACTGTCGGTAGTTTGATTTAGGGAGAGAACATGTTAAAGGTCTGTTTTTGCTCTAATGGGAAAACAACTAATCATCAGCTTTGTTACTACTGTTCAATCCAAAAAGGGAATATGAAGAAGGAATGCGTACCAAGAAATGATCTCTTGTCTCTGAAATGTAGTCAAGTAACCCGGGTGCGTTCTTGAACCCGTGACAGTGCCTCCTGACGTTCATACCAAGGGAAACATCGGACGGGTGAGCAGAGAGGAATGGACGTTGTGCTCGGACTCTGTGACGGTAAACATCACCCCGATGATGGGCTCCAGATAAGGTCGCGTTCGTTAGCACTGTTTTCTGGTTGTGTGGTCTTGAGAAAGAGACGTGACTTATGTGGCTCTCCGTGTCCACACGACAAGGGCAGGTGGTGATACCGTGGAACAGCAGGCCAAGCACGTAGACGAGTGTCCAGCACGTAGTAAGGACTCACAAAATACTTGCTCTCGGAACCGTCATCCTAGTTGTCTGTATTTTCTGATTTTGTGAGTGTGCGTGTGTTAATGTTATCGTCCCGAAAGATAATAAACTTCGTGTTTTTGTGTGTGTGTGTGTGTGTTTGTTTTTTTGGATAGGTCATGTGGGGAAGGAGGGAATCGGATTTATTACCGTGGATAAAAATAGTTCTCGTTTACCCAGAAAGCTAGGTGGTCAGGTCTTTTTAATGTCTAATTTTCTAGCTTTTCTGAGCAAGAACTCATTTACCATCCACAGATTCTTTCCGGCGTGAAGTTCATTTGCATCAGTTCAGGCTGAAAGGTAAAAATTGAGCATATTGGGATATAGTAAGAGTGCAGAGTACGTCGTAGGAGTAGAAAGAGGCCATTAAAAAAATCACGGGGACACCGCGTGCCACAGCCCCTCCGAGGTAGACCAGCACTTTGTTGGGGGCACAGACACTTTGGTGAGTGTTTGGGGGTGTGGGGGTCATCGCTTTGCAGAAGGAAGGAGTCTGGTGCTGCTCAGTGTGAGGAGGAAAATGAGAGGACGGGGGTGTGCACAGGTCTGTGTGGACGTGTCCCCGTCATTGTGGGCCGTGCATGATGGACCCCGTGATTCTGGAGGTCGGAGTCCTCGGCTTGGCAGAGAGCATGTTGGGGAGCAAGACTCCTGAGACATGGGGTCACGAGAGCATGTACCCTTCCAGAAAATCGTAGACATTTGGACACCCCCAGTGATGGAACTCGGGCTCGAGATAGTTAAATCTCACAGGACAGGGCTGAGGTGGGCCGGGCGCTCGGGTGGCCGCGTGCAGATTACATGAAGATGGGGGTGGGGGGGCCAAGTGCAGGTGGGGCGAGTGTTGGGGAACGGGGAGAGCAGTCATTGTGCTGATGAAAACTCCCACGACATTTGTGTCTTCATCTTTTATCCTTAGTATTATGATAGTCAGCTTTTTTAAACTTTTTTTTTTTTAAAGATTTTGTTTATTTATTCGACAGAGATAGAGACAGCCAGCGAGAGAGGGAACACAAGCAGGGGGAGTGGGAGAGGAAGAAGCAGGCTCATAGCGGAGGAGCCTGATGTGGGGCTCGATCCCATAACGCCGGGATCACGCCCTGAGCCGAAGGCAGATGCCTAACCGCTGTGCCACCCAGGCGCCCCAGCTTTTTAAAACTTTATTTGCATTTGCTTTATGCAGCGTGTACTCCGGGCTCTGAGCTTTTGCTTCGTGGGTTTCTCCTAGGATGGCTGATTCTTGCGTGCAGCCGTCTCCTCCGGCTTAGGGACAGTCTGCTCGTCTTCGGTCAGGATCGTCTCTGCGTGGCAGGGAGAGCCCACGTGTGGCTTCGTCCGACATGAACCCGGTAAGTTCTGCACCACATCCTGGGGGCTTTGTTCACCTGGATGTGCTCCATGACCAGAGAGTCGACGTCCAAACCCTGAGGTTCAGCATGATTCTGCATTTTTACGCATGTGCAGTAAGAATTCAGCATTCTTTCTGAGGCCCCCGACCCTGTGTCTACCCCACCCCTGACCCTGTGTCCCATCCCTGACCCTGTGTCTGGACCTCTCCATGACCCTGTGTCCAGCCACCCCCACCTTGT